>NW_006777084.1:973355-1094335 GCF_000442215.2 Lipotes vexillifer
AAAAAAAAAAAAAAAAAAAAAAAGACCCCACCTCCAAAGACAAAGGAGAAGCCGCAATGGGATGGTAGGAGGGGTGCAATCACAATAAAATCAAATCCCAGAACTGCTGGGTGGGTGACTCACAAACTGGAGAACAATTATACTACAGAAGTCCACCCACTGGAATGAAGGTTCTGAGCCCCACATCAGACTTCCCAAACTAGGGGTCTGGCAACCGGAGGAGGAATTCCTAGAGAATCAGACTTTGAAGGCTAGTGGGATTTGATTGAAGTACTTTGACAGGACTGGGGGAAACAGAGACTCCACTCTTGGAGGGCACAGTCAAAGTAGTGTGTCCATGAGGACCCAGGGCAAGGAGCAGTTATTCCATAGGAGGCTGAACCAGACTTGCCTGCTAGTGTTGGAAGGTCTCCTACAGAGGTTGGGGGTGGCAGTGGCTCACCACGGGGACAAGGACACTAGCAGTAGAAGTTTTGGGAAGTACTCCTTGGTGTGAGCCCTCCCAGAGTCTGTCATTAGCCCCACCAAAGAACTGGGTAGGCTCCAGTGCTGGGTCACCTCAAGCTAAACAACCAACAGGGAGGGAACCCAGCCCCACCCATCAGCAGACAAGCAGATTCAAGTTTTACTGAGTTCTGCCCACCAGAGCAACACCCAGCTCTATCCACCACAGGTCACTCCCATCAGGAAGCTTGCACAAACCTCTTATATAGCCTCATCCACCAGAGAGCAGACAGAAGAAGCAGGAAGAGCTACAGTCCTACAGCTTGTGGAATGAAAACCACATTCACAGAAAGATAGACAAAATGAAAGGCAGAGGACTATGTAGCAGATGAAGGAACAAGATAAAACCCCAGAAAAACAGCTAAATGAAGTGGAGATAGACAACCATCCAGAAGAAGAATTCAGAATAATGATAGTGAAGATGGTCCAGGACCTCGGGAAAAGAATGGAGGCAAAGATCAAGAAGATGCAAGAAATGTTTAACAAAGATGTAGAAGAATTAAAGAACAAACAAACAGAGATGAACAATACAATAACTGAAATTAAAAGTATACTAGAAGGAATCAATAGCAGAACAACTGAAGCAGAAGAACGGATAAGTGACCTGGAAGACAGAATGGTGGAATTCACAGCTGCAAAACAGAATAAAGAAAAAAGAATGAAAAGAAATGAAGACAGCCTAAGAGACCTCTGGGACAACATTAAACACAACAACATTTGCATTATAGGCTCCCCAGAAGGAGAAGAGAGAGAGAAAGGACCCGAGAAAATATTTAACGAGATTATAGTTGAAAACTTCCCTAACATGGAAAAGGAAATAGCCACCCAAGTCCAGGAAGCGCAGAGTCCCAGGTAGGATAAACCCAAGGAGAAACATGGCGAGACACATAGTAATCAAATTGACAAAAATTAAAGACAAAGGAAAATTATAAAAAGCAAAAAGGGAAAACCAACAAATAACATACAAGGAAACTCCCATAAGATTAATGGCTGATTACTCAGCAGAAATTCTACAAGTCAGAGTGCGTGGCATGATATATTTAAAGTGATGAAAGGGAAGAACCTACAACCAAGGTTACTCTACCCGGCAAGGATCTCATTCAGATTCGATGGAAAAATCAAAAGCTTTACAGACAAACAAAAGCTAAGAGAATTCAGCACTACCTCATCAGCTCTACAACAAATGCTAAAGGAACTTCTCTAAGTGGGAAACACAAGAGAAGAAAAGGACCTACAAAAACAAATCCGTAACAATTAAGAAAATGGTAATAGGAACATAACATTATCAATAATTACCTTAAACGTGAATGGATTAAATGCTCCAACCAAAAGACACAGGCTTGCTGAATGGATGCAAAAACAAGACCCATATATATGCTGTCTACAAGAGACCTACTTCAGACCTAGGGACACATACACTGAAACTGAGGGGATGGAAAAGGTTACTCCATGCAAATGGATATCAAAAGAAACCTGGAGTAGCAATACTCATATCAGATAAAATAGACTTTAAAATAAAGAGTGTTACAAGAGATAAGGAGGGACACTACATAATGATCAAAGGATCAATCCAAGAAGAAGGTATAACAATTATAAATGTATCATAAATGTTTATGCCCCCAACATAGGAGCACATCATTACATAAGGCAAATGCTAACAACCATGAAAGCAGAAACCGACAGTAACACAATAATAGCAGGGGACTTTAACACCTCACTTACACCAATGGACAGATCACCCAGACAGAAAATTAATAAGGAAATACAAGCTTTAAATGACACAAGAGACCAGATAGATTTAATTGATATTTATAGGACATTCCCTCCAGAAACAGTGGATTACACTTTCTTCTTAAGTGTACACGGAACATTCTCCAGGATAGATCACATCTTAGGTCACAAATCAAGCCTTGGTAAATGTAAGAAAATTGCAATCGTATCAAGCATCTTGTCTGAACACAAGAGGTTAGAAATCAGTTACAGGGGAAAAAACATAAAAAACACAAACACATGGAGGCTAAACAATACATTACTAAATAGCCAAGAGATCACTGAAGAAATCGAAGAGGAAATCAGAAAATACCTAGAGACACATTACAATGAAAACGCTACGATCTAAAAGTTATGGGATGCAGCAAAAGCTCTTCTAAGAGGGAACTTTATAGCAATACAAGCCTACCTCAAGAAACAAGAAAAATCTCAA
Organism: Lipotes vexillifer; assembly: GCF_000442215.2. NCBI lineage: Eukaryota > Metazoa > Chordata > Mammalia > Artiodactyla > Lipotidae > Lipotes > Lipotes vexillifer. The sequence continues at coordinate 976,063 of NW_006777084.1, forward strand.
ATAAACAATCTAACCTTACACCTAAAGGAAGTAGAGAAAGGAGAACAAACAAAACCCAAAGGTAGCAGAAGGAAAGAAACCATAAAGATGAGAGCAGAAATAAATGAAATAGAAATGAAGAAAACAATAGCAAAGATCAATAAAACTAAAAGCTGGTTCTTTGAGAAGATAAACAGAATTGATAAACTTTGAGCCAGACTCATCAAGGAAAAGAGGGAGAGGACGCCAATCAATGAAATTAAAAATGTAAAAGGAGAAGTGACAACGGACACTGCAGAAATACAAAGCATCATTAAGAGCCTAGTACAAGCACCTCTGTGCCAATAAAATGGACAACCTGTAAGAAATGGACAAATTCTTTGAAAGGTATAAATTTCCAAGACTGAACCAGGAAGAAATAGAAAATATGAACAGACCAATCACAAGTAATGAAATTGAAACTGTGATTAAAAATCTTCTAACAGGGTTTCCCTGGTGGCGCAGTGGTTGAGAGTCTGCCTGCCGATGCAAGGGACATGGGTTCACGCCCCGGTCTGGGAAGATCCCCATGCCGCAGAGCGGCTGGGCCCGTGAGCTATGGCCGCTGAGCCTGCGCATCCGGAGCCTGTGCTCCGCAACGGGAGAGGCCACAACAGTGAGAGGCCCGAGTACTGCAAAAAAAAAAAAAAAATCTTACAACAAACAAAAGTCCAGGACCAGATGGCTTCACAGGTGAATTCTGCCAAACATTTAGAGAAGAATTAAAACCCATCCTTTTCAAACTCTTCCAAAAAATTGCAGAGGAAGGAACACTCCAGACTCATTCTATGAGGCCATAATCACCTTGATACCAAAACCAGACAAACATTTCACCAAAAAAGAAAATTATAGACCACTATCACTGATGAATATAGATTGAAAAATCCTCAACAGATACAAGCAAACAGAATCCAGCAATGCATTAAAACGATCATACACCATTATCAAGTGGAATTTATCCCAGGGATGCAAGGATTCTTCAATATACACAAATCAATCAATGTGATACACCATATTAACAAATTGAAGAATAAAAACCATATAATCATCTCAATAGATGCAGAAAATGCTTTTGACAGAATTCAACACCCATTTATGATAAAAACTCTCCAGAAAATGGGCATGGAGGGAACCTGCCTCAACATAATAAAGGCCATATGTGACCCACAGAAAACATTCTCAATGGTGAAAAACTGAATGCATTTCCTCTAAGGTCAGGAACAAGGCAAGGATGTCCACTCTCGCCACTATTATTCAACATAGTTTTGGAAGTTTTTGCCATGGCAATGAGAGAAGAAAAAGAAATAAAAGGGATTCAAATTGGAAAAGAAGAAGTAAAACTGTCACTGTTTGCAGATGACATGATACTCTACATAGAGAATCTTAAAGATGACGCCAGAAAACTACTGGACCTAATCAATGAATTTGGTAAAGTAGCGGGATACAAAATTAATGCACAGAAATCTCTGGCATTCCTATACACTAACAATGAAAGATCAGAAAGTGAAATTAAGGAAACACTCCCATTCACCATTGCAACAAAAAGAATAAAATACCTAGGAATAATGCTGCCTAAGGAGGTAAAAGACCTGTATGCAGAAAACTATAAGACACTGATGAAAGAAATCAAAGATGACACAGATGGAGTGATATACCACCTTCTTGGATTGGGAGAATCAATATTGTGAAAATGACTATACTACCCAAAGCAGTCTACAAATGCCATGCAATCCCTATCAAATTACCAGTGACATTTTTACAGAACGAGGGCAAAAAAAATCTTAAAAGTTGTATGGAGACACAAAAGACCCCAAGTAGCCAAAGCAGTCTTGAGGGGAAAAAAATGGAGCTGGAGAATTCAGACTCCCTGACTTCAGACTACACTACAAAGCTACAGTAATCAAGACAATATGGTACAGGCACAAAAACAGAAATATAGTTCAATGGAACAGGATAGAAAGCCCAGAGATCATCACATGCACCAATGGTCAACTAATATATGACAAAGGAGGCAAAGATATACAATGGAGAAAAGACAGTCTCTTCAGTAAGTGGTGCTGAGAAAACTGGACAGCTACATGTAAAAGAATGAAATTAGAACACTCCCTAACACCATACACAAAAATAAACTCAAAATGGATCAAAGACCTAAATGTAAGACCGGACACTATAAATCTCTTAGAGGAAAGCATAGGAAGAACACTCTTTGACATAAATCACAGCAAGATCTTTTTTGACCCACCTGCTAGGGTAATGGAAATAAGAACAAAAATAAACAAATGGGACCTAATGAAACTTAAAAGCCTTTGCCAAGCAAATGGAAACTATAAGCAAGATGAAAAGACAACCCTTAGAATGGGAGAAAATATTTTCAAATGGATCAATGGACAAAGGATGAAATTCCAAAATATATAAATAGCTCTCATGAGCTATTAACTCAATGAGGTATTAACTTAATATTAAAAAAACAACCCAATCGGGCTTCCCTGGTGGCGCAGTGGTTGGGAGTCCGCCTGCCGATGCAGGGGACGCGGGTTCGTGCCCCGGTCTGGGAAGATCCCACATGCCGCAGAGTGGCTGGGCCCATGAGCCATGGCCGCTGAGCCTGCGCGTCTGCAGCCTGTGCTCCGCAATGGGAGAGGCCACAACAGTGAGAGGCCCATGTACTGCAAAAACAAACAAACAAAAAAAGGAAAAAAAACCCAAAAAAACCCAACCCAATCAAAAAATGGGCAGAAGACCTAAATAGACATCTCTCCAAAGAGGCACATGAAAAGCTACTCAACATCACTAATTATTAGAGAAATGCAAATCAAAACTTCAATGAGGTATCACCTCACACCGGTTAGAATGTGCATCATCAGAAAATCTACAAACACAAATGCTGGACAGAGTGTGGAGAAAAGGGAACCCTCTTGCACCGTTGGTGGGAATGTAAATGGTTACAGCCACATTGGAGAACAGTATGGAGGTTCCTTAAAAAACTAAAAATAGAACTACCATACGACCCAGCAATCCCACTACTGGGCACATACCCAGAGAAAACCACAATTGAAAAACACATGCACCCCAATGTTCATTGCAACACTATTCACAGTAGCCAGAACATGGAAGCAACCTAAATGCCCATCAACAGATGAATGGATAAAGAAGATGTGGTACATATACACAATGGAATATTGCTCAGCCATAACAAGGAACAGAATTGGGTCATTTGTAGAGAAGTGGATGGACCTAGACACTGTCATACAGAGTGAAGTAAGTCAGAAAGAGAAAAACAAATATATGTGGAATCTAGAATAATGGTATAGATGAACTGGTTTGCAAGGCAGAAATAGAGACACAGATGTAGAGAACAAATGTATGGACACCAAGGGGGGAAAGTGAGTGGGGAATGAATTGGAGATTGTGATTGACATATATACCCTAATATGTATAAAATAGATAACTAATAAGAACCTGCTGTATAAAAAATAAATAAAATTCAAAAATTCAAAAAAGAAAATGTAACTAGAAAACATGTGAAACATCCTTAAATTTTTAACATCTCACAGTCACATGCTTTGATGCAGATTTAAATGAAGTATCAAGCTTCATGGAACTCAGATTTAATCCTTGTTTCATTTGGCTACTGAGCCAGTATAAGAAAAAGAAAGGAAATAAAGGGAGAGAAAGGATATAGAAAGGAAAAGGAAAGGGCAGGAAAAGAAGGGGAAAGAAATGATAGGGTGGAAAAGAAATGATAGGGTAGAAAAGGAAATGAATTTGTAAAGAATTTATGTAACTGAGGTTAGACTAAATTTAACATCTGAGGTTTATATGTATATAAATATTGGTATATTTTGTGTTGCTATATACTTTGCCTTTTATTTATACTTAATATTTAATGATACATTATTTTTTAAGAATTATATTCAGTAATAGATAGGTTAAAATATTTATTATTCATTGTATTTCTCATATCTACTGAAAATTAGTCACAGCAGCTAACACAGTGTAGACTCTTATATCTACTACAGAAGTACAGTGATTACAAAAATGTTACCAGGATAATTCAGTCTCCAAAGTGTACTTCTTCCAAAGTGAAAAATAAGATGCAGTAGCAAATGTGAAAATAAAGGAAAAGAGATAGATCATTTGCATATAGGAAATAAGAATATATATGTAATGTAACCATTGTATGTTCTATAAAGAATCCTTTAACATTTAAGTCAAACTCCACTTAAGGATTATCTTTGTATCCCCCTGAAGTGAGAAACATAAAAATCCATATTCTGAAGGGAACAGAAGCTTCTAACTCAAATAGCTAGGCTTGCTTCAGTAATTTTCTTTATATCTTTTGAATTTGCAGAAGTCAGTTTTGGTGCCCCTGAAGTGATCACACAAAAAGTCTCATCTGTTGGTTGTCAGCTACAATTCAAGGAGACACTTTGTATAATCTTATTTTAGGATGGCAGAGTTTCTACATAGTGTATTTCAGAAAATGTCCCAAAGGGCAGCTTAGCAATAGCCACCTGCAGCAAGTCAATACAACAGTCAGCAAAGAAAGTACAAACTGTTGGGTAGAATTGTTTTCAAGAAGCTCTTTACTTGTTAGATAAAGAGATTTGGAATGCTTTGTTTTGTTTTGCTTCTTTAGAGTAAACATTTTTACTTAGTTTCTGGCGTTCAGTTGTCACAGGAAATGCCTTGGTAAACTTTCTCAATACCCTTTGAGGTAAGAGTGTATAATTTCAGAGAATACATAATTAATCAAATTATATTCAGTTATTGTGAGAATAATTATCTGGTTCAATATGATCATATAATTCTAAGTCAGGTATCAGTATATGTGATTATACATTCTCAGCTTATTATACCCTCTTTAATCTAAATTAATTAAATGGAAACATTGAGTAAAACTAGTAACTCAGATGAAGCAGCCCTAGAAATAATCAGGTTCTTCTATAAACTTGAGTTCCTAACATTTTGGAAAAAGACCCCGAACTTCTAAATAAATAATTATTTTAATCTTCTTGCATATAATTTTCTATATAATATATAATTGTCCTACTTATTATACTAAGTATAATTTACTTTTATTGTATAAAACTTATTGACACGGAATTCCCTGGTGGCGCAGTGGTTGGGAGGCTGCCTGCCAATGCAGGGGATGTGGGTTCAGGGCCCTGGTCCGGGAAGATCCCACATGCCGCATAGCGGCGGGGCCTGTGCGCCACGACTGCTGAGCCTGCACTCTAGAGCCCACTAGCCACAACTACTGAAGCCCGCACACCTAGAGCCTCTGCTCTGCAACAGGAGAGGCCACCACAATGAGAACCCCAGTGCACCCCAACAAAGAGTAGCCCTCGCTCGCCATAACTAGAGACAGCCTGTGCGTAGCAATGAAGACCCAACACAGCCAAAAATAAATAAAATAAAATAAATTTATTTAAAAAAATATTTAAATAAACAATAATTTAGTTTCTTTAATGATATAAAACAATTCAGCTTTCTTTTTCCTCCTGATTCAGTTTTGGTAGTAATTTTTCCAAATATATGTCCACCTACCCTAAGTTTTCAGATTTCAGCAATAAAGTTATTATGACATTCTAAAAAAAAAAAAAAAAAAAAACTTATTGACAACCTCCTTTAATGGAAATAACTAAAGTTCTAGTTGATGTTTAATATACTCAGTGGACAAATTTAGAAAATGGAATGGAACTATTTTACAACACTTGATATTGGATAGCATTTATATTTATATTAAAGGATGACAGTGTTACATTATATTTATATCCATGTGTATGTTTTTATTATGTAATTTTTCTGGTTTTAGAATTTCTGCTCACACCATAATATGTTGTGCTAATCACAGACTTTATGATGAGCTTCTACTGTGTTTTGAATTCTAGGGTAAAATATTTTATCCATAATTAATAAGTAAATTAATAAGTAAATTCTTAAATGCTATTTGAATGTCAGTGGATTTTATGCACAGCTCTGTAATGTTTCTGTCATTCAAGACATGCATCATTGACTATTCTTTCACTGCCCAGAATACTTTTGATTTATTTCATAATTTTACTGACCTCAAATGGAGGTTTGTCCATTAATTTCCCTACTTCAGGTAAGTAGGGAAAATAGTATTTGTATTAATTGAAAATTATGTAACTACTGTGTTCTCAGAGGAGAATTTTGTTGGAACAATTGAGATTTGTGTTTCTGTCTTAAGATCATGTGGCTCTAAGGAAGAGTGGAATCAATAGTATGGGTGTTGGATGGATGGGAGGGAAGAATGATCAATCAAGAGTAGAGTTGAAAATGACACAAAAGAAGTTTCCAGTTTAAGAGTATATCAAGGGCTTCCCTGGTGGCGCAGTGCTTGAGAGTCCGCCTGCCGATGCAGGAGACGCGGGTTCGTGCCCCGTTTCGGGAAGATCCCACATGCCGCGGAGCGGCTGGGCCCGTGAGCCATGGCCACTGAGCCTGCGCGTCCGGAGCCTGTGCTCCGCAAATGGGAGAGGCCACAACAGTGAGAGGCCCGCATAACGCAAGGAAAAAAAAAAAATAAAAAAAAACAAGTGGAAGCACTTGGTATCAAGATAATTTTTAAAAGGTATATGATGGCAATTTGGCAGAAGTACCAGTCTTATTTCTTAATTCTATATGGAGAAGCATTCTCAAAATGTTTTTTTCTTTTATTTTTTTCTAAAAAAAAAAAAAAAAAAAAAAAAAAAAAGAGTATATCAAATACAGTTATCCAGTTTGGAGTACAGAAAAAAAAGCACTTGTATCTTTGTTTAAATGTCAGTGATTTACCACTGAATACATTAACCAGTCTTGAGCACATTTCAGGATTCTGGTGCCTTACAGTAATAAAGCAATAACATTTTCTCAGGGTGCAACTGTGTTCCATTGAATAACACAGACAGATACTAGACTGTGGCACTTTCAGAGAAATCTACTGCATTGGCAGCTTTATGGTTTTTTTTTTTTTAATTCCTCAATCTTGAATTCGCAATAACATTTTAATCATACAGTATGAGAACATTTGAAGATTTGGGTTTGCGAGTATATGATGTGTATGTAAGGAGAGAGAGAGGCAATGTGAAAACAGTCTAAAGCATGAAAATACTCAGAGGATAGTGCAGTGTGTTTTATGATATCACTGAATAACCACTTAGGCAAGCTTGGAAGCTATCACCATGCATACCTTAATTTAAGTACTAAAGAAATCTTGTCATTTTAAATTCAATCTGGGATTCCAAATGTGAAAAAAAAAATCCCTAGGCACAGTTTTAAAAAATTACTGAAATGGATTTTGAGAGAATCCTATCAGTGATTTTTGAGGAATCATAAATCATTCTTAGTTCTCTCACGGTTTTGATGTAATTTGTCCCTTATAACTCACCTAGACCATGGACCCTCATTCATAGGGGTAAACAGCCACACTCTCAACAGTGATTCAGTGGTTTGTTTAAAATCAAGTTTCACCCACTGAATTCCACATTCTTAGCACTCTCCCCTCCCCATGCCAGTTCATGAATATTCAGCTAAGTGAAGCAAAGCTAAACACAGGAGTTTTTTCACAGTCAGAAAATGGGAAAAAATTATTTTCTTCAACATGTGAAATTTTAAAAGCTTACGAGAGGAAAGGGGAATATTTAAGCATGTGAGGCAAAGGAAGGGTTTCTAAAGCAGACTACTTCCATTGTCACTGTTCTCAACATATACCTTAACTATTACATTAAAATGGATTCTCCATAAAATCTGTACTTGTTATACTATTTGATGTTTTACAAATGCTTTTTCCTGGTAAGGATATTCTTTTATGAAATAACAACAAAATTCCTAAAATGTCTAAAACTTTTACCATGGAAAATTAAGATATATACACAAGTAGTGAGTAAAGCAAAATAATCTCCCATGTAACAATCACCAGTTTAAACAATTATTGTGCAATGGCCAATCTTATTTCATTGATACCCCACCCAATAAATCCCTTGGAACATTGGAAGCAAAGGCCTGGTATTATTTAAATTTAACTCTACTTCAGTGTTTATTGCTAAAAGATAAGAATTCTTTTTTCTTAAGTAATACCAAATTCCTAAGAAAATAAGAATAATCCTTTAATGTCATTAAGTATCCAGTCAGTGTTGGCATTGTCCAACACTGTCCAAAGTGTTGGCCAATTGTCCTAAAAAAGTTTTTTGTTCTGTTTTATTTTTGGATTTTTAGTGTTTTGATCTATATGAGGTTCATATATTATGTCTAACATTTTTAACATTTAGGTTCTCTCTCTACCATTTGAATGTAAGTTAAAACATGATACTCCATTCCCACTTCATAGTTCAGTGTATATTTCCTTAGAGCTAAACACAGTGAATTTTTTTTAAAAAATAAGAAAAGTAACATTGAGAGAATGCTGCGATGTAATGTACCAAAACTCAATATCACTAACAGTCTTTTCTTTATAGGAATACCAAAATTTGGGTCAGTATCCAATCCAGTAGAGCATATTAAATTTAGTGGTCATAGCCTTCAGTCTCTTTTAATCTGGAGTACTCTTTGTCCATGATGAATTTGAAACTTAGAAAAGGACAAACCAGGTTTTACTCTTTTTTTTTTTTTTTTTTTTTGGTAAAAAGCCGCTCAATTTTGGTTTGTGTGATGTTTCCTTATGAACTGAAAAAACTCATGCATTCTAGTAGAAATACAAAGATGGTGTTTTATGCTTCTTAGTACATTGGGAAACATGATTTTTGGATTGTGCCATGACTGATGATAATAACTTTGATCACTTGGTTAACACAGTGTCTGCCATTCTTTCCATTATAGCATTACTATCTTTCACTTTTTAATCAATACAGAATCATAAGAAGGTACTTGAGACTATGCAAAATGCTGTTTCAGATCAAACATTCCTCACTAGATTTAGCATCATTAATGATTCTTGTGTGAATCAATTATTACTATGATGGTATAAAAATGGTATTTTTCTAATTTCGTTGAGTGGAATTAGGGATGCTGGTAATCAATATCTTTGACATTGGTTGACATTTTATTATAAGGAAGAACTTGTATTTCCCCTCCCTCAATAGTTTATAAACAGTTTTTAGTTTTTTTTTTTAATTTCCTTTTTCTTTATACTGAAATAAACATCTCAGTATGCTTAATTATTAATAGCCTTAAATACACAGAAAACTATCTCAAACCTGCTAACTCACAGGACTCAAAATCAAAAACAACCTACTATTTAGAGTTCAATATTTGTCTATAGTTTTCTTTTTTCCTTTGGTCCAGAGGTGGTATACAGTCAAAATTCATTGTTCAAAAGTGATTTGAGTTGCTGAAGTCTATCATTTTTCACCTTCTTGAGGACTTTGCTCTTGCAGTTATACCTTTGTACCTGCATTTATCCATTTTACCTTGTCCATTTCTATCAGTATACAAGGGCACTTTATTTCTCTCATTTTAAAAATGAAAAACAGTGACAGTTTTGCTATTTCCCTTCCAACTTGGATGCCTTTTGTTTCTTTTTCTTGTCTGATTACTATGCCTAATATTCTATTCAATGCTGTGTTAAGTACAAGTGGAGAGAGTAGGCATCCCTATCTTGTTCCTGATTTTAGGGGAGAAACTTTCAGCTTTTCAAAATTGAGTATGATGTTAGCTGTGAATTTGTCTTACATGGCCTTTATTATGTTGAGATATGTTCCTTCTATACCAACTTTTATGAGAATTTTTATTATAAGTGGATGTTGAATTTTGTCAAATGATTTTTCTGCGTTTATTGAGATGATCATGTGATTTTTATTCTTCCTTTTGTTAATATGGTGTATCACATTGACTGATTTGTGGATATTGAACCATCCTTGTTGCATCCCTGGAATAAATCCCACTTGATCATGGTGTATGATCCTTTATAACTACTGTTGAATTTGGTTTGCTAATATTTTGTTGAGGATTTTTACGTTTATATTAATCAGAGATATTGGCCTTTAATTTCTTATTTTTGTAGTGCCTTTGTCTGGTTTTGGTATCAGGGTAATGATGACCTCATAGAATGAATTTGAGAGTGTTCCTTGATTCTTTTTCTTAACCGTATCATTATGACAATTAAACATTTCTATATCTAAATGTTTCAGTGCTCACCTGAAAACCTTGAATGCAATATTTTTTCCTGTTTATGTGCTATTTTGCTCCTCATTTTAGAACTATAGGCTTTCATACATTCTTTGAATGATATAGGACTTGCTTCAAGTAAATTCTTAGGAATGAAATTTGAGAAACGTATGTGTAACCATTGTTCCTCCAAATTAATGGAGTCAGTTGGATTTGCAAGAAATTCCGCCATATCTTTCAATACTATTGTACTCTCTTAGGTAGGAGAATAGTGTATGAATTCTTGGTGTCCTTCACCAATTTTATCCAATCTATACAGTGTTTAGCAAATGTTTTTCTCAGTCTTGGTTAGCACAATTTCTACTCATTTTATTTCAGCACTAATTGAGGCCATTCCATGATCCCATCTCAATTCTGCTTCTCTTTAGTCATTTCAGTCAGCTTCTAATGTATAAGTTGGAAGCATACTTGACTCTACCTTATTTTCTAGAGATCGGTCTTTAAGTTATTTTTTTTCTAAGTTTGAATTAAAACTATATATTGATGTCTGTATTATGGTTATTCCATTTCCCATAAGCCCACAAACAGTGATATAGCCACAAATAGGCTGAATACAGATACCAAAGTGACCATTTAATTGAAATGAACACAAAATTTTATTAAAAAGAAAAAGTTTCTTGTTAGAAAAAAGTAGGGCTTCACTGGTGGCGCAGTGGTTGAGAGTCCTCCTGCCGATGCAGGGGACACGGGTTCGTGCCCCAGTCTGGGAAGATCCCACATGCCGTGGAGCAGCTGGGCCCGTGAGCCATGGCCACTGAGCCTGCGCATCCAGAGCCTGTGCTCCACAATGGGAGAGGCCACAATAGTGAGAGGCCTGCGTACTGCAAACAAACAAAAAAAAAGTTAGTAAAATATATGTATTTTTTATTCCTTCAAAAAATCATTTTTTCAGCCTCACAGTGTTTTAATCTCAATTTAACTGAGATGATTAGTCTATATTGTGAATGGGCATGTCTTATTTTCTTTATACATCTATATCCTTGTACTTTTATGTTTTTGGTTTTCTTTGTAGACTTATTTGTTCTAGGTCCATTATGAAGTTGTTTTGCTTTGCTTCACCATTATGAGGAAATACAACTACTCATCTCTGCAGTTAGTTCCTTTCTGTCTGCCAGCACAGAGGCTCATATTCTTCAGGGAGCATTGTTAGAAGCAGATACATAACAAAACCCATACCAACAGGCTCTTAAATATGTGAAGTTCCGAGATGATGTATGGCCAAGAATTCAGAGATCAAAGAAATGACTTCGAAGAAGATTCATTTGCAAATACTGACAGGTGTCCTTTCAAAGCCGATTTTTAAATTCATTAATAGAGATGAAGATAGGAGATACCCGTGAGTAAGACAGCAACATCAATATCCAAAACCATTATACCCTAGAAAAGAAATAAATTCTCCTGGGATATGGGTAAGCAGAAAACAAAAGTAGAAGGTATAGAGTCTGTGCCAAGAAAATATTTGAAGTCTGTTACCTCCTTTCTGTAATTAATGCATAGGTCAAAAATGAGGTAATGTGGAACTGTTAAACAAATACACATTAGACAGCTGATAAAATGCAGTCAACAAACAAATATTTTGACTTCACTTTTAATGTTCAACACATCGAGCCTGGACCCAGGCACTATTTTGAACATTTCAGATTTGGGCACATTATAGATATTTGATAAAAATCTAGATGAATTAATGATAGGATGTACTGATCCGTAAAGTTATATTAATTTTAGATAATTTTCAGTTTCTCCAGCGAATGGTAGAGGATCTAATTTTGAGAATTTTGGAGAAAGGCAGAAGGAATAATTTTTAAAACGCAGTGATTTAAACTTCCTGAAGCAATGTTATGAAAGAATCTTTATTTTTATGGATCTCAGTTGCCTTTCATATTTGAAATCGTTTGATGCTTTCATAAGCCTGTCTACTAAATACTTAAGCAAATCTGACCTTAGAAAGAAATGCTGTAAGATTGAAAAGAAGTGAATAGTTTCTAAGACATCAGTAGCATCGTGGAAAGATTTTAAGACATTTAAAATAACGGTATCCCATTGCTTTTAACTCTCAGATACTGTAGATGGCAGCTAGATATTCATTTAAAAGAATTCAAAGGTAAAAATATGGCTGAGTGAATGTCAGCCAGTAACCTGAATGCTACTGGACCTGCCACATCTAATTCTAACAAAACGACCTTGCAGGGAGTGAATTGAGTATTGTAGAAATAGAGTCATAAGTGTTCATCGTTTGATATTTTCATTATGATATTGTATCGACTAAGAAATCATATCAGGCCACAGGAGGGGAAGAGAGAGCTGCTGATTCAAGTCCAGGACAACTGCATTTTTAAATGAAGCACCTAGGAGTCTGAGCCGAGAATTAATTTTAAATTCAAAACAAAACAAAATAAGATTAGAAAATGCCACTGTGTTTTTATGGGTTTTTTTTTTTGCCAGACATGTAAATTAGAGGAATTATTGTTAAAGTATCACTGTCCTTAACTGTGATCGTTATCCTTAATTCAGCAAAATAGCATTTGCAAAAGAATTCCACTTAGAAATTGAAGGGAAAAGTGTGGCTGCTTTAATTTCCAGTGGTCTTGCTACGTTCTATATAATAAAAATTGCTCAGTGTTAATAGAATCAATAATTGGTTTGAATAATGAGAATTGAAATATCCATTTAAAAGAACATATCTTTACTACAAACATATCTCTAAAACTCTAGATTAGGTGTTCAAAAACACACTCAGGTGATGTGGCTAAACAGTTATTTGACAGCCATTGTGACTTTTATTTCCACTGAATTTTCTGATTTAAATTGGTTGTTGTCATATGAGCATAATATTCTATTAATGATAAACTAAAGTTTCTGGAATTCCAATTCATCTCTTAGCACAATAGTTCATTTAAAGCTGGCACTTTATAAACTTCTGTTGAATAAATGAATAACTGAACATAGTACATGAATTGATCTTTCCTTGCATTGGTGTTCATCTTTCCTTGCCTATGTGACTTTATTATGAAGGAAAACTCAGATCATTATCTGGATGAGATACATAAATTTAAATTAGAGCCTTTTTAATATACAGAAATAACCTCATCCTGTTTTTTAAAAGATGTATCCAAAGCTAACACGTATTACCCCGCAAAGTAGAGACTGTAGGTTTGTATGGATGTAGGTGGGGAGGGATTTTTATTGCTCTGGATAGTTTCATTGAACTAGACTCACACACGAATTAGAGATGGACAAGTGAAATGATAAAATGTGTCCAAAAAAGGTGGGTACATAAAGGCTTGGAGAAGCTTTACTCTTAGTAGCCAAAACCCAGAAGCAACTAGAATATCCATCAATGGAAGTATGAATAAATAGCATTAGTATATCCATACAGTGTTATACTACTCAACAATAAAAGGTGCTCATCTTCAGATAACACACAACAATATAAATTAATGTCAAAAATATATTATTCTGAGCAACAGAAACCAAGCACTAAAAGTTTATATGATATGACTTTATTTATATGAATTCTAGAACAGACAAAATATGTCTATCGTGATAAAAATTAAAACAGTGTTTTCCTGTGAAAACAGGTGGAGATGACTGGAAAGAAACAAAAGGGAATTTTTGGCAGTGATGTTTATGTTCTGTATCTTTAACGTGGGCGCCAGTTATGTGGGAATATACATTTGTCAAAAAGCATTGACCTATGTGTACACTTGGCATGTATGCATTTCACTTTATAGAACTAGAAATACAGATTAGAATCACCTGGCAATCTTGGAATAAAGAGTGAATTACTGATACACACATCAATCCAGATGGATCTCAAAAAATATTATACTGAGTGAAAGAAGCCAGGCACAAAAGAGTATATTATTTATGATTCTATTTATAATAGTTTCAAGAATATGAAAAACTAATCTGTGGTGATAGAACACTAGTTTATCAGTGGGAGTGAGGGGACCACTGACCAGAAAGAAACAGTAGTGAACATTTTGGGAGGGTGAATATGTTTTATAACTTGGTTGGAGTGTTGATTTCATGGGTAGTTACATGTGACAAAACTTATCAAATTGTATGTCAAAATCTGTACATTTCATTGTATGTAAAATTTACCTTAAAAGTTAATAATAAAGAAATAAAGCAATATATTGCAGAAAAATATGTATGATGGCTGATAGTGGGAGGTTGATTTTCTCTCCCTCTTACTCTCCAGTTATGAACATGTCATATCCTTTACTGTGAGGATGCCCTCATCATATAGGTGAGGACTCCCAGCCACCATATTCCCATTAACCAACAGCTCACTTCTTCTCCGACTTTGGATTCATAGAAGCTGTAGTTAGGATGTCACGAATTCTTGTTTTCATCAAGTAAACCACATCTACAAAAAATATAGAAACATAAGGGATAGAATTGGCATTATTTTAGAGTAACTAGCCACGTAAAAATTGTACCAGAACAATGATCTGTTGAAAATATTTTCAAGAATAAATCCCCACATTCAGGCCCAAGAACGAACTAAATGAAGGCTAATTTAATATGAATTAGTTTTTCTAAATTAAGACTCTATACTCAAGAATATGTTGAAAAATCATCTTTAATAAAGAACAAACTATAAAATCTGTATTGTCTGATCTCTGTCTCTGTAGGATTTGTTTTATTATTCTCCAGCTCTCTTGAGATACTAGTAGATAGCAACCAAAAGCTCAGCTTAGGTTCAGTTAGTAACAGGACTGTAGCAAACACTACTTTCACTATTTTTTTCTTCCAATCCTCCAGAGACCAACTAGCCACAGACCAAAAAATAATAATAATAGTAATGAAAACTTATAGATAATATTGAATTTATCCCTCTGTTAATGTACATTGTGGCTCTGGTGAAGCAAAAAATACCAATTTACAATGGACAGAAATGCCACAAAATGCCTAACTTGAAAATTAAATACACATTCCCATAAAAAACAAAACAGGAGAAACAAAACATGACAAACAAGCAAACAAAACAATGTCTTCTGTTTATCACTGTGCAAAACCTAGCCCAGTACAATTCCTGAACTCAACTATTTTCTGCTCCCACACCTTCTCCACCCAGTCACTCATTGCTTGTTAGACAGAGAGAGAGAGAGAGAGCGCATAACAGAAATAAGAGAGCCAGAAGGAGAAAAAAGGACAATGTATATGCGCTAGAAACAGGGCTTGTCACTCTAACAGAAAGAGAATCAAAAAGAACAATGTTCTACTGCAGTCTCTGTTTGATATTGTTTCTTTTTGATAATTGCTTCTTGGATTAGTTTATTTTCTTATATGTATATATGTACTAAAACTTAAGACATGTTTATGTATTAAAAACATTCTGTTCTGTTCAAAAGAAATATCAAAATAGGAAATTGGTTATTCTTAATTATTCATTGATGAAACATAAAAATTTCTCTTGCTAAAAAAACACCCAGTAGGATGATGGTTAATGGTTTCATCTCTGGGGGAAAAAGATGAAAGGAGTGTTGTAGAACTCATTTACAGAAAAAGAAATAATAATGATTTCTCTCCAAGAATGACTGTGTCAGGCAGAGTAACCAGGTTTTGTCATATATTTCATCCTTGTACAGAAATAGATTATGAAGAAAAACACAGCGTATTGTCAGGTTATGCATTTAAACTGACATGGGCTTAAAACAGTGTATAATCTGTATTTAGATTATTTTTATTATTATTAAATAGTATAACTCATTATATTATTCTCTGCATAGCATGACATGACACCACAGATCTCCACCACAGTCTCTGGGCAGTTTCTTATCATGAGGGCGTGACTGACTGGAGCATTTCACCTTAGCCATGAGGTCTCAGTATATCTCAGAAGATGTTTATTTTCTGTTAATAATATTTATTTACTTGATTGTTGTACTTTATTCAAACATGTTCAAAGGTATAGAGATAAAAAGGGAGGGAAATGGTTTGAAACATCTACTTGACTTATTCAATACCTGACATCATATCACATAAACCCAGCACACTCTGTGTTATCTCTATTTAGTATGAATCACAAGGCATGTTTTTTTTTAAATCCTTTTATTAATTATGTGTATCTTTCTGTTTCAAAATGCTTAGTCAAAATAATATGTTCTCCTAAAAGATATATTTTTTCTAGTTTTACTTGTTAATGTCACTGATGGCTTTATTAGAAAACCTCAGATCAACTTCTATCTTCAGTTTCTACAGACCTTGCCCACCATAAAACTTCTCCATAACTTTTGCCAGAAATCTCACCTGAGAGTTTTTATCATGAAAGGTCTTGATTTTTCTATGTTGTAAAGAAGATAAAAAATAGTGGAGGTAGTGGTTAATGAAAATAATTGTGCAATTAACTGCTAACTTTTAATTCATTTGCCTGATTTTTAATTTATAAATGAAAAAAAGTAAATACTTGAAACAAAATCTAAGCAAACACAAAGCAAGGAAAAATATTGGTTGGCTAAAACAACTTATAGAAAGCATATTGACTTTTGTCTCAAAAAATGGTGCTTAAATCCCTAGTCCAACTGGAGGGCTTGTCCTCCAATGTCTCCTGAGGTTCATAAGCCATGCAACTAGCATGCATGAGATGCAGTTTTGCAGGTACTATGGGAGGGGGATTAAGTCTGGACCAGTGACCTGGGAAGGTGGCAGGGCTTTGTATGCTGTGTGGGGTTGGGATGTGCTTACAGGATGGGTGTGCACGTTTGTCGCAGTGGCCTTGGGAAGACAATGACAACGTAGTCACTAATGCACATTGTATTTAAGTCATTAGGACACTTTGAATCTAGGAAAGACAGCAGACCCCCCCAGCCACTGGCTGCCATACTTTGGCCTTTAACAATGTCTCCATTTGTTTTTTATTATTATATTACATAAAGTGAAATCTGGAAACTTAAATGCTAGGTTTTACTTTATATAAAATTTCTAAATTTTCCATTACAGCAATAAAATTAGATAAACCTAGCATGCCCATGTAAAATATATCTAAGCATTATTCAATGGAAACTCAGAATACACTCTTCTTTGAAAGCTCAAAAGCTTTATCAGCTCTGCTTTTTTAGAAAGGAATTTAAGGTTCCCAAATTATTGGAATAGTTTGAGAGCAGCCTAAACATCACCTTGGATATTTCAACACCATTGTCATAGCAAGAAATGAAAAGTAGAGTGCTTAGTGAGGAGGCATAGTGGTGCCTTGTCAACTCAGAAAGTGCTTTTCCTGAAATACCACGCTTCAAGGTAGCATTTCCAAATGGGTTTGAGAAAAAAAAATTTAAAAAAGCTTCCTGAGAATGTACTTCGGTAAATAAGCAATGGCTGTTTTCAATCAAAATTTTCTCTGAAAAATGTTCCTCTTTTTTTCCCTCTTAAAGAGATTTTTTATGCACCTTGCCTATTTGCATTTTTAGATACAAGAAGGAAAATAGAAGTAAATTGACATACCTAGTTTGAAAAGAAATTGCAAACACATAGTGACATCTCAAGTTAGATTTTGAAAAAGAAAAATGCAGGTTTAATTGTTTACCATGGTCTTCCAAATTAGATGCTTTTATTTTAATTTGGAGAGTTCCAGAATGAATTTAATAGTCTCTTATCAAATTCAATTCCAGTGTGTAAAGATATGAAATACCTTTGTCCTAGTCAGTGATTAGCTTTCTTAATCTTTTTTTTTAAATTGATGGCTCATAAAGTGGAGCTTTTTGTTGATAAAATAAAACTGTGCTACCAATCTCCATGTTAATAATTTCATATGGCAGCTTTGTCTACCCATCTCTCAATTCTACCATCCTCTCTGATAATCACCATAATTCTTTTTCTGATTATCTGTGGCCCAAGTTTTCCAAAACAAATTCTATAAATGGGCCACCAAATTTCTGTATCTGAATCTGAATTTGAGATGTCCCTTTTTCTTCTGCATGATCCGGTGAGAGAAATAATATAAAACTCAAATTATGTTTTCAACGAATAAGGAAATAAAGAATGCCCCCACTCTATAATGTACCTAAAATTTGATTTGAATGAGCGGTTGGTTAGATAATAGAAATCAATGATGTCATAGATAAATTTTGGATTCCAGACACCAATGTGTTTTGTTCAGGATAGAGGAAAGTATTGTTACTAGGAAAATAGCTGCTGGCCTCAGTAATGAAAGACACTTAGAGCTACGTTCTAATTTTTCTTGGTAATGGAGAATAGAAAACAATCACCTCTGCTACCTCAATTCATACCTATTATTTGTTGAACTTTGTTCTGGAGCAAAGTAAAAACGACGAGAGGATTATTGGGCTGATGGTATGAGCAGGCCACAGTGTTCTGGTTTGTGTCGTGTGCTTGCCCAGTGTGGATTGGGTACGGGAGGCAAGGGGGCCAGCCATATGGAGGAAAGAAGAGAGACTAAACTTTTATTAAGCCAAACTCTATTCTGGACACTTTACATATGTTAGCTTCCTTATTCCTCTCTATAACCTAGCAAAGTAAGTTTAACTCATGAACCTATATCATGTTTCACTCCCCACAGAAGATGATAGATATCAGAACTGGAATGTCAACCCAAGACTGAACTGTCTCCATTAAATGCAACTGTCTCCCTGAGACAGCTCTGTTGTGAGCTACAGAAATGCACTAATGTCCTCTGATTGAAGAACTCTGAGTATTAATGCAGTGAACATGATAAGCAAATGAGTTAGACACGTTAAATCACTTTATACTGAGATATTATAGCATGTGTATCCCCTGAGTTAGAAAAAGTACAGGTCTTAAAGTCCAAAGACTAAGATTTGATCCCTGCTGTATCATTAATTGTGTGTTGTACTTACACAAATCAACTTCTGGTATCCCTTCTTTCACCTTCGATGTTCCCTTCTTGGCCGTGTTGTGAGGAACAAATGAGATATCATGCTAAATAGGATTGTTAAACCATAAAGCATTATGTACATCTTTATTATGAATAAAGAATTGTTATTGGAGCAGTAGTCTCATACTCAAATGCCTATAGCCGAGGTATTATAACGGTACCTTAAATATTATTATCTCAACAATGGATGCTTTTAGCTTGAGTATTAATATAAAGGAATATTCTTCACTTACAAAGAGATATATGGTTTTCCTCAACTCTTTTGTAGAATCATGCTATGCTTTAGGTGTATTTTTACTTGACATTTCTTGATAGAGATGTGTTTGTCATGCAGGAAACATTTTTTTTCCCTCTTGTTTTTACTATGAGAAAAATGGCAGCATAAGTATAAAAGATAAAAATTGGCAGCTGGGGCACTTCCCTGGTGGTGCAGTGGTTGAGGGTCCACCTGCCGATGCAGGGGACACAGGTTCGTGTCCCGGTCCGGGAAGATCCCACATGCCGCCGAGTGGCTAGGCCCATGTGCCATGGCCGCTGGGCCTGCGCGTCCGGAGCCTGTGCTCCTCAACAGGAGAGGCCCCAACAGTGAGAGGCCCGCGTACTGCAAAAAAAAAAAAAAAAAAGGCCTCATAATAAAAAATTGGCAGCTAATACCTGTCCTCAGAGTTAGGACACCACAGGAATGGCTTGACAGATGGGCAACCTAAAAATCACATGCCCTGTGGCTGTGTGGGAAGAAAGAGCCAATTTAGTCAGATTTCCCAATTTATAAAAAGGAGTCTCTGATTGAGAATTTTTGCAATAAATTCCAAAAACTAAAGATTACCAACTAGTCATTTATATGTGTATATTTATGTAGATGTATGCATATATTTATATATAATCATTGTGCAAGGACCGGCAGTGGCGGTGATGGGAATCTAGGCCAAAAACTCAGCAATAATCTCACAGAGAGATGGTAGTAACCCAGGCACTAAATTGAGAAGAGTAAAGAAAGGCTGAAACACATGGATTTGAGATATTTTATTGCAGAAGTAGAACTAATACAACTGACTGATTAAATGCAGGCATGAAGGGGAAAAAGTCTTAAAAGTTGACTATGAGGGTTTGGGCCTGAGCATCTGGGTAGGTGGCACTTGGTTTTACCATTGGGAGCATTGAGGTGAAGCAGATTTAGAATAGTGAGAAACAACTAGTATTTCTTTTGGCTCTGTTAAATTTAAATGCACATCCATTATACAATTGCAGAGTGTAAATTTATATGAGTATGTGTGTGTGTGTATCTGTGTGTGTTTCTAGTAAATGCCAAAAATGTACAGAACTGCCTTTCCCCTAACAGCTAGTCTGATGAGGATAGAAATGGTCATTTAATAACATGTAGGCTTGTGTCAAGTTACTCAGCCTTAATTTAAGATGGTTACAGAGCTGTGTATGGGTTTCAGAGGCTTGGTTGTGTGTTTAATGATTGTGGGAACAGGCTCATTTTTTTGGCACTTTTCGGCCAGGCCAGCGGGAGCTCATCATGGGAACGTGTTCTTTCCTACTTGCTGAATGGAAGGCTGTGTTTGAGTGGCCCATTGAGCAGTGTCTCCAGGAGCAAAATCAGAAACCACTTGGGCCAGTGAAAATCTCCCTGCTTTGAATAAATGAAGGCTAAAGAGGATATTTAGCCAGGAGAGTGGCGACTTCCAGGTATTTTATACCAAAAAATAACAACACAAGAAATTGGAAGCTGAAAAAAGTTGGATCTGTTGACAGAAAAGGGGTCCGAGAGGCCACTGTAGTATTCTTTAAAACAGGAAGTGCAGAAAGCATTGGAAACTGCTACCAGTGATCTCATCTGCCTGCAGCACCAGAGTAGCTACTTTACAAGGAGACTCTGAACCTGTGGGCAAGAGTTCTCCTTGGTTGTCCCCTGAAGCCTGTGTCCTGCCCACTTCTGCAGCAGAAACAGTACTGGCTTCTGCTTCCCTTTTCCTTTCCAGATATCAGCAAGTGGCTGTTTTGGCAAAACCTAAGCTGGAACTCTGGCCGCAAAGGAGTTTGGGGAAGGATAGACATGGAGAAAAACAAAGAGTTGGGGTGAACATTATAAACAATATGTAGCATACTCACCTGGATGACCAACACCATGCTCTGGGAGAGTGAAACCTTCCCTTCCTTCACAGGCATTGCATTTTAGTGGGAGACTGTAGGCAATAAAATTACAAACAAATTAATGTGAAATATTCATAGCCAGGCAAAGGTGAGTGCTATAAACAAAATACAGCAGGATAAAGGATGAGAGAGGGTTGAGCTGGGGGTGGGGATGTGCTTCAGTAGTTAAGGTGTCAGAGAAGACTTTTTTGATTTGGCGGCTGCTATAGACTGAATTTGGGTGACCCCCCCCAAAATTCATTGAAAGTTAACCCCCGATGTCATCGTATTTGGAGGTGGGGCCCTTGGGGGTGATTAGATCATGAGGGTGGAATGCTTGTAAATATGATTAGTACCCTTAGAAAAGAGATCCCAGAGAGCTCCCTTGCTTACTTCTTCCATGTGAGGACACAGTGGAAAGACTACTAAATGAACCAGGAAGCGAGTTCACACCAGTGGGGGCACATCCAATATATTATCACTCCACATACCATAGAGCAAGATGTTTCTTAATAAAGTTTAGCTATGATTTGAACTGAGCAAGGCATTTAAAAATTTCTCTAAATGAGATGGATAGCACTTAGCCTGTAGGAATACTGTAAAAATAAGTGCAGTGGGTGCTTGAGAGACACTGTATATATACTTTCTGTAAACTACAGAAACTGTAAATTCTCCACAGCACATGTGTTCCATATAAAGCAATAATATTGACAAATTATTGTAAGATTGCTAGAGTTCTGTTTAATTACTCAACTTCTATATTACAATGCATATTTATTATACTTTTAAAACTGCAAAGTGGGCTTTAATGCCTTTTAACCAAGGCATTGTAAGATATATAGTAAAACTACAAAAGATGCAGACCACCATAGAAATCACATATCAATATAATACCATTTTAAGAAGCAAATATGTCTTACCGCTGCCTTGGTTGAGTAGGCATTCGTATAAATGTATATTTTGTACAGTAAGTAATTTAAAAATTTTCTTCGACTTAAAACTATCTGGACTTAGTATAGGGAATGAATTGGTGTGAAAGAATGTAATTCTGTATTCAAGAGGCACATGTATATAAGATCTTTGAACTATGACCATATCACCAGTAGCCCAGCACACATGTATTTTGAATCTTTTTTTTTTTTTTTTTTTTTGCCGTACGCAGGCCTCTCACTGTTGTGGCCTCTCCTGTTGCGGAGCACAGGCTCCGGACGTGCAGGTTCAGCGGCCATGGCTCACGGGCCCAGCCGCTCCGCGGCATGTGGGATCTTCCGAGACCGGGACACGAACCCGTGTCCCCTGCATCAGCAGGCGGCCTCTCAACCACTGCGCCACCAGGGAAGCCCTTGATTGTGTGGTTTTTTTTTAAGAGTTCAAATTACTTGCACTTTATTATTTATGTATTTATTTTAAAAAATTTTTATTGGAGTATAGTCGATTTACAGTGTTGTGTTAGTTTCAGGTATACAGTAAAGTGAATCTGTTATACATATATCTACTCTTTTTGAGATTCAGTTCCCTTATCAGCCATTACAGAGTACTGAGTAGAGTTCCAGGTGTGCTATACGGTAGGTCCTTATGTTTTGACCCAAACACCTCTTTCTCATGACTCATGGAACATATTGGCAAGTTCCCTAAATTTGAATGTATGATCTGTGACCAAGGAAATAGGAATTAAAATGGCACCAAATGAGATAGCCATTTGCTATCTACTACCTTAGTTTGATTAGAACTATATTCTAATCAATTTACGTGATCAGGAGAAGGATAAAATAAAACTTAAGTGTAGCTCTGCAAGAAACAAAATACTACTGAATTTCTGCATTCCATTTTATGAGAATTGTGTAATTTCCCATAATTTGCATTATAAGAATCTGTATTGCTCAATACTCTAAATATCCAAGGTTCGGTAAATATTATATCTAAGTCTATTCAGTGTGAAATTAATAACAAAAATAATTCAAAAGAAATGCAATATCATTGTTCTGATACAGAAAGTTTTTACTATATTCCTACTTTTATATCATGTAAGTTTTATGTCATTTTTAGTGTTATTTCAAATGTGAGTTTTTTTTATGAAAGGAGTTCTCTAGAACCATTTTCAATACGGTTGAAGAATTCTTATATTTTTATGTAATGCAATTTTTTAGGGAAGTAAAAGACATTAAAATTTTTCAGTTTGAAGAAAAAATAGGGCCCAGCTTTATTTCAGAAGAATACCTCGTTTTGAAAATTTCCTTCTTTTACATCTTAATAAACTGAATTTTAAAATGACTTATACAGTTGGCCCTTCGTATCTGTGGGTTCCGCAGCTATGGATTCAACCACCCACAGATCAAAAATATTTGAAAAAAAAATTCCAGAAAGTTCCAAAAAGCAAAATTTGAATTTGCCTCATGCTAGCAACTATAGCATTTCCACTGTGATCGGTATTATAAGTAATCTAGAGATTTAAAGTATATGGGAGGGACTTCCCTGGTGGCGCATTGGTTAAGAATCCGCCTGCCAATGCAGGGGACGTGGGTTCAAGCCCTGGTCCGGGAAGATCCCACATACCATGGAGAAACTAAGCCCGCAAGCCACAACTACTGAAGCCCGCCCGCCTAGAGCCCATGCTCTGCAACAAAGAGAAACCACTGCAATGAGAAGCCCATGCACCACAATGAAGAGTAGCCCCGGCTCACCACGACTAGAGAAAGCCTGCACACAGCAACAAAGACCCAATGCAGCCAAAAATAAATTAATTAATTAACTTAAAAAATACTTTAAAAAATAAAGTATATGGGAGGATGTGCATAGGTTATATGCAAATACTGTGCATTTTATATAAGGGAATTGAGCATCCGTGGATTTTATTATCTGCCGGGGGTCCTGGAATCAATCTCCCACAGATACCAAGGGACAACTGTATCTATCTCTTCCATAATTAACATATTTTAATCTGGTTCTAGTCTTCTATAGATGTGAGGAACTCACTAGTAAAGCCAATAATTCTCACTCAGAACATAAATTGATAAAGGTCTTTGTTTAAATAAGCTTAGAAAATTCCTAATTATTTCAGTGTGGTTTTGACATTAACTTTTGTTCCCAAGAAAGATAAATACCAACTGAAATTGTGTGGAGGATTATCAACATTCTGTTGTCCACGTCTGGAATGATCACAGAGGATTTGTGAATAGGGCATTAGAAAAAAAGGATACAGAAAGTCTCTCATTGTCACTAAGACAGCCTCAGGAAGGAAGATTATGTCTCAGCTTGAGTTTATTGGAAGGAAATAAGTACTGTTCCAATAGTGTATACTTTTTTAAAAATTAGTATCAATACTTAGTTTATCCTTAACATGAAATTATCTCAACAAAATCCCCTCTGTAATCCACTGACAGACTAACTTTTCGACCATTGCACTTTCAGTAGGCCAAACCCTGACATAAGAATGTGTAACGTCTCCCAAATAAGCATTTTAACAAGTTGAACTGATACTTATATCTTCTATTTTTATTAGGTGAGATTCTTCACTGTCCACTAACAAACTTATATTTCATTTAAGTAATATATTCCGAGTGAGTAGTATGTTCCAGAAAGATGCAAAGGGGCGGGTCTTGCAAAATTATGTTAACTATATTAAAGAATATGTACAGGGGCTTCCCTGGTGGCACAGTGGTTGAGAGTCCGCCTGCCGAGGCAGAGGACACGGGTTCGTGCCCCGGTCCGGGAAGATCCCACGTGCTGCGGAGCGGCTGGGCCCGTGAGCTGTGGCTGCTGAGCCTGCGCGTCCGGAGCCTGTGCTCCGCAACGGGAGAGGCCACAACAGTGAGAGGCCCACGTACCACAAAAAAAAAAAAAAAGAATATGTACACTATCCTAAGTGCACTGAGAATCTATTGATTTTCTTTGAGGGAAGTAGGAAAATCAAAATATAGAATTCCCAACTAATATCTTAGTTGGAAAAAAGACAGTCTTCATTTCATATTTGAAAAAGTTTCTGTGTCTTTTAGCTTCAGGTCAAATAGGGCTAAGGATTGAGACCAAAATAGAATTCTACAGAGATATAAAAATAAGTGAAAAATGTTTTAGGAACTGCTATGGAGTGATTTATAAAATGTATTTTTAATAGAATTAAGAAAGCCATAATAAAAGAATATATACGATATTCCATCATTTGCTTAAATAAAACTAAATAAGAATACGTATATATTTTCTTATTTTTGTAAAAATAAACAAAGAAGTAATGCACCAAAAACTAGTCAAATTGATCGTGTATGGTGGATCGAACTGATATGAAACTGATAGGACAGAAAATGTGGCTTCTCTGCCTATACCTTTTGTTTTACATATTCAAATAATAAACTTAATTCAATAAGGATTAAAAATAAGTTTTTAGATGTGATTATCCCAATGCAGTACAGCTGAGAAGAGAAAGAAGAATGATAGCATGCAGAAAAATGTTTAATGGGCAGAGAGCAGACAGTAATCCCCAAAAGGAAACAAGCAGACCAACAATAGAAAGTGAGAAAGGAGTAGGAGGATGTCGGCAGAGTTAAGTGATAGAAATCAAGGGAGGAGGGATATTTGCCATTCAGTGCTACAGGGAGGGATAAATTATAAATGCTAGGATGATCCGCTGGATTTAACAATTAGGGGAAATGATTAGCCAAAAGCTCGAAAGGAATTGGGTGGGAAAAAGGGAAAGGGAAAACTGTAAATCAAAGAAGGAGCTCAAGATGTCTCTCAAAAGCACATATTTCTTCACCATTTTGCCCAAGGCTCACTCCAGAATTAATATATTTGATGTACTGGTTTAATTCAGTTCTTCAATGTTAATACAAATAAAGAAGGCAAGTGTAAAACAAAACCAACAAGACAAAAAAGAAAGAAAGCAAACAAGAAATCCCCAGATGATTGTTTAAATTAATCTCTTAACAACAGGGTTTTAGTTTTTCTTTGTTTCTATGTGTTCAGATCTGAGTCTTTTGCAGGAAAGCATGTATAGGGCTAGAACAATTCTCCAAAGGCCCTGGCATTGGAAATCCTTTCAGGATGTTTTAGTCATTTTCCCGTGCATGGTGTTGTGCTTTGCCTCTGAGCCCATTGTTTGAAAAGCCTATTGCTTTTTAGGTCACAGAGGAGCAAATCTTTCAAAATGGCCATGCTGGAGCCTGTGGAGAGGGAAGCCAACATACAAGAAGTTCAATTACTGTGAATTTAAAACAGAAAAATGTTTTTCTAAAGTCACAGTTACGTTCAACTAGAATGTATCCACATCTCAAAAATGGCATTTTTTCTGTTTTAAATTTACAATCATTGCTATCCTGCTGCTCTCCCAGGGGCTGAGCCAGTGCTACCAATTGCATTGCTCTGCTCCGCTGTGAACAGAATAGTCATGGTGACTTCACATGAGCTTGCCATAGGTAGAGCCAGATATGTTAAAAGAAAAAGCTCTTCATATATGAACCCCAACATAAAGCGTTGATGAGGATATAAAGAAAATAGATAGAAAGATGGATACACACACACACATGTAGATGGACAGACAGAAGGGAGAGGAAATTAATGCTATTTGAAGCCTTCATAGGAGTGGAAACTATAGGGTTTTTTTTCCCCCCTCATAGAATTAGGAGTATCTCTTAACAGAGGAGGCAAAATCTAACCCTGAAAACAAAAAGTCACATTCCTTTTGGAGCTTAAGTGTGGCCTTACACTCGGGCCATTTTGAGAAGCAAAGAAATGTTTAGTTACTAATGGCACTGTCCCAAACAAATTTTATAGTTCCAGGCCTAATCCTTAGCATTGCCAAAAATCCTACCAGAGCCTCAGCTATGTCCACAAAAGAAAAGGTAAGTACAAGAGACAAAACTTGGTTCAATCTTGCCTGAATGTCACTCATTCTATACTAGTTTTATATGGTTTGAATGCTCATGTAACTTTTCTACGAGTTGAGCCACTTTTGAGAAAGAATGAACTGGAGGGAACAAATGCTAAAATATTGATTTTCTCTGTATTTTTCTCTCGAAACTGCCGAATTTCTTTCTATTTGATTTATTTGTTCAAATCTACAAGAAATATTAATTGAGTCTGCTTGCTATAGAGTCACTATCCACAAAATTAAGAGATTATATCCCAATATTTTCCTGGCTTCCCGCTCCTTCTTGAAGAGTAATATCAGGATGAGTCTAAGATATTATCTCTTTTCCTCTTTCAATTGTGTTCTGGCCTCTGCCATTGTATATAAGTCAGGACCACCATAGTAAATAATTATCAGACTCAAATTAGGATAATTTAATAATTAACAAGGGACTATCTACAACAGTTTGGACAAACTGTACCACAGGGGACAGTGCAGTACCCAGGGCTAGTAATGATAGACAGTTACCACACTCAAACCTAAATGGAGGAGGAGACAGAGTGATTAATAGAATCTAGAAAGATAGAGTGGTGCTGCTAATACTCCAAAGCTCAAATGGATGATGGCAGGGAGCAGATACCTAAACCCAGCAGAATCATATAGAGTCGGCCAACTTGAGAAGAGCTATGACCTTCATTGAAAACATACAGCCAGGGACTTCCCCACTGATCCAGCAGTAAAGAATCCGCCTTGCAATGCAGGGGATGCGAGTTTGATCCCTGGTCAGGGAACTAAGATCCCACATGCGGGGGGCGCAGCTAAGCCCATACGCCAAAACTACTGACCTCGCGCTCTGCAACTAGAGAGCCCACGTGCCACAACTAGAGAAGGGAAAACCCTCACGCCACAACTAGAGAGAAACCTGCATGCCACAATGAAAGATTCCACATGCCTCAACAAAGACCCGATGCAGCCAAAAAAAAATTAATTAATTTTTTAAAATCTGCTAAATGATGTTTAAAAAAAAAAAAAGAAAGAAATGGTACAGCCAACCTAAGGAGAGCAAAAGAGAAAAGGTCAAGATGGTATACATCCCAGTATCACTCAGTAATTATTCTCCTTCCCTCTGATCTCTCAGGGCTCACCATTGACTGAAAGAAACTGAAACCAGACAACATGGGAGCCATTTCATGTAGTCCATACAAGTCAGTTCCCCAAGACAAAATGCAGGAGGGGAAAAAAGTGGAGAGAGGTTCTGAGAGATAAATGGAAGATAGTTGCAACAGTCTATGTCTTTCACCCTTCAGCAGCCACTCTGTCCTTTGTGTAGTGAAGCATTTGTGTCTCAGTCACAGAAGGTCCACAAATTACCATCAAGATATGACATCATCTCAGGGTTATAGCAAATGTATTATACTCCAAAATTGAAATCTACAGCATTAGTCACACGCAAAATTTTATTCTATAAAAAAGCCCATCCTCTGGTTGAAGGCAGTATTATTGATATAGCAGATGCCATGGCTGTGTATAAAGCATTAACAGTACAGATAGAACCACTACAGAAGGGAAAGGCAAATCCATACCTGGAATATACGTGTGTTCTGGCAACAGTAAAGTGCCATGTCGCTGTGAGAGGAGGGGTCTAACATGGTGAACCTATCACTGGGAAACTAGTTGGTTTCCCCAGAGAACGGTGATATACTAGGGATCAGCATTTGCGTCTGCTCTTGGCAGGTTTGGGTACTCAAGCAATGTCTTCCTTCACATTAGACGACCAAACAGTTTTACCACCACAGTTGTGCCGAGTGAAAAGTTTTCCCTTCGGGGTGTAAGGATAAGGTCACTGCTAAGTGAGGCAGTAGTGTGAAAGCCATCAACCTCAGCCTGGGTCAGAACACCATGAAGGTTTTCCCATAAACTTTGCCATTGTTTTTTTCTCTTAACCATGGTTTGAAATAGAAGTAGTGAAGTAATTAAGTCTAGGAGAGTCTGTGCTCTGATTCCTCTTTGGGATTTTCCAGCATCTCCTACAGTATACTTATTTGCCTTAGGACTTCCTGTATGACCCTCTGTGGGATCATATGATCCGAGTGGTAGGGTATCTTATACACTCTGAAACCTGAGTGGTCTCACAGAGACTGTGTCTCCTGCTCTTGATGGGTGGTGTGGAGTGAAGCAAGGTTGCTCTTACTTTCATAGGAATATCCGTAAATGCTCCATACCATTGGATCCTTACAAACTTCACCAATAAGGTAGGTCTTAAATCTTTGAGGGTTTATTTACCACCTTCTCAGAAGCATATCTAATAGTAAGGCTTCTAGTGTTCTTACTACTTTTACTAGATCCAGCTAACAATATTTTCAGCCTAATGGATCAGCAGGATATTATGAGGGATATCAAGATGACCAAAAGTGTTTTAAATAACATTATAACAGAAAGAAAGTGCAAGGCAGTAAAGGTGTACTGTTGTCCTCACTACATACATGCAAACTGCTTCTGATTTTCCGTACTTATGGGAACGTAGCCAGCAGCATTTGGCAGGCCTGCAGCTGTATACCAGGTGCCAGAGTTAAGATTATTTTCCCCAGTAAAATATTGTATACAGTACGGCAGCTTCAATTGGCATTACCATCTCATTAAGTTTATGGAAACCTGCTATCAACTTCCCAAGCACATGAGACTTTGTACAGGCCAAGCAGGTGATGTAAATGGGGATGTGACAGGATTCACCATCCCTGCATCTTTCAGATATTTGATGGTAGTTCTGTACTCTGTGTTTGCCCTAGTGAAGCTATATCGTTTTTGATTTACTATTTTTATAGGGGTTGGTGGCATTTCCAGGACTTTTAGTTTTCCCCTTCCTGCCATAATGAGTCTCACTTCACAAGCTAGGAAACAATACAAGGAATCTATCTGTTAACATCTATTGCCCCATTCAGTCCGGAATAACCACAGGTTGGGTACAGAATGACACTATCTCCTCTTGAAGCTAGACATTTTTTTCATTCCAGGTTATGGTAGGAACTGTGGTGAACCCAGCCAAAAGTGACCTCCAATGAGCCATGCCCTTATGTAATTCACTCCCGTTGAATGGTGGTGGACTCTGTAACTTGCTTCTAACCAATTGAATATGGCAAAGGTGATAGGATACTACTTTCATGGTTATCTCATGCTTTATGGTAAAGGAGAATGGATTTTACATATGTAATTAATGTCCCTAATCTTTTATTAACTTCATTTACCCAAAAGAGAGATTATCCTGAGCGGGCTTGTTCTAACTGGGTGAGCCCTTTACAACAGAGCACAAGCCTTTTTGAAAGTTAGAGACTCGAAGAAGATTGTGTGCGTGTGTCTGTCTGTCTGTCTGTATCTCCATTTTGGCCCTGGATTCTATAGCCACCATAAAACGAATTCTGCCAACAACCTAAGGGAGCTTGGAAGTGAACCCTTCTCCAGTTGAGCATCCTCATGCGCATGCAACCGAGCTGGCACCTTGATTTCAGCCCTATGAAATCTTGAGTAGAGAACTGAGAACCCAGCTAATCCTCACCCAAAAATCTAATCTATAAAGGCTGTGAGATTATAAACAGATATTTTTTTAAAGCCTCTGTTAGTGGTCATTTGTTTCACAGCATAGAAAACATATATAAAAACTCATACAGTGGTCCTAAGCGCAGGATTTCTCGACTTGAACACTCTGAGATTTTTGGCCAGATAATTCTTTCTTGTCAGGGATTTTGCATGAAGGATGTGTAGAAGCATCTCTGACATGTCCTCATACATGCCAGTAGCACCCGCCTTCCCAGTTGTGACAACCACTGAGATTTCCCCTGGAGGGGACAAAAATCACCCAGGTTCAGAACTATTGCCGTAGAGGCAACAAGGAGTAGCAGGGATTGGTCCATAACAGAATCAGCATGCTCTTGTTAGGTTGTGCAACAGTCATCAAAAGCGCAACCATTAAAAGCATGTTTTTGGTACATAAGAGGATGGGTTCCCTCTATAGCAAGTAAGTGTCAGGGAAATCAAAACTTTCAAATATGTTCACGTCACTCGTATCTTTCCACAAGTCTCTATGCCTCAAAAACCTACGCCCTCCCCAACAATGCCCTTACTTCAGGCTTAGAAGACTTTTGGTCTTCCTATCCTATCAGACTTTATAGAGAATTTGGGAAAATTAAAAACAATGTTGCCACAATTGACATCTTTCTTGAATCTTTTTAATGCAAATTTCATATCAAGTTTCACTAAGTTCTGAAAAGATCACACTGATCAATCAGAAGCAGCTGTTTTTCCTACTTCCAAACTTAAACAAACATCACAAACACTTTACATTTTGACATGTAACCTGAGGAGTGGATTATCTGGGAATGACCCAAGGAGAATACTCTATGTTACCTGAACAATGAGTCACCTGCAACCTGGGGCCCACTTTTCCATGGCAGTGTTTGTACCCAATCTCTGCTTTTCTAG
This sequence comes from Lipotes vexillifer, assembly GCF_000442215.2. Taxonomy (NCBI): domain Eukaryota; kingdom Metazoa; phylum Chordata; class Mammalia; order Artiodactyla; family Lipotidae; genus Lipotes; species Lipotes vexillifer. Next base: position 1,007,553 of record NW_006777084.1, read on the forward strand.
TGTCTAGTGCCTTCCTTCTCCTTGCAGGAGGTGTTGTTCCTCAGCCCAACTTCCCATCGGTCCCAAAGTACTCCAGGTAATGGGCAGATGTCTTTCCCAGGCAACAAGTCTGAACAGCTGGAACTGCAAATCAGACTGCTTAGTGCCCACGGTAAGAGTTGTAGAATACTCCCTTTTACTGTTAAAAATGAAATATGTCACTGCATATCCAGGAATTTCCTTGATCCTGCATGCTTCACATGAGATTAATGAAAGGATTGCGAGTGAAAAAAAAAATGTACCTTCTCTTCTTATTGGACACCTGCCTTGTACATTTTCCCTGATAAAATCCATTCGTTAGTTCATGTCATGCGTTGTGGAATTGGCCTGATGAATGACAGGTGGTGACCACAAAGGGATCTGCTTTACTTAGGTAAATGTCCAAAATAAATTCCAGTACTTTTGAACCAGATAGAAACAAATAAATCCCTCTTTATTCAGATTGGAAAATATGACTTCAGTTTAACAGGTCCTCTGAGTATATATTTTCAGTGATCAGACTTTCAAGCAAACTCTTCTTATGATTTATTACTCAGTTGAAAGCTCTCCAGTGATAATATATAAAGCATTTACAAAGAAAAAAAGCATAGTATATTATACTGCTATATACTATATAGATGTATATGTCCTACATTATATAATACATTGCACTATGAAGATATTTTATGTAGATACCTTAATAAACTAAGCTATGGAGACATCTTTAATTTTGCTGGCGTATTATTTACAAGTCAGAAATATAATTGCCTTTCTAAAGTTTCTAACCTTAGCAACTTAAAAATAACTTGTTATTTATTCAGTGATGGAAAACAAGCTCTAATAAATGAATTGCACACGCATTACAGATTGGAAAAAGCAAGTATGGGTTTTGCAGTGTCAATTCTATTCTGTGCCTTTTTGTATAAATAGCCAGAGGCAGGCATGAATATCTTACTTGCATTTGAAATTGACCAGTGATTTCAGATTGATTCATTCCCTGGTGCCACCACCAGCAATGCTGCTACCACTACATTTATGCATATATAAACTCTTTAATCTAGTGGTGGAAGCAAGGTTTTCACAGACTCTAGCAATGTTTCACAAGTTAATGTATGGTTATCTCCATTTCAAGCATGAGTTATAAATAGAGAAAAAAGGAAAAAGAGATAAATCAGAGCCACCCTGCAAAACAATTCCATAATTCCCATCTTAGCCCTTAAGCATAAGGTCTTGAAAATTCCAGTATGAAGTTCACTATCTATTCTTTCTGTCTCTATCTATACCGAGTATTTTCCCCATTATCTACACAAGAGTCTTATTGCTTGTATACAGCTATTACTTCACATGGTCAGTGAGTGAAGGAATGAATGAGCATCGATGACAATATGTTTATGAAAGTATTTTAGGTATCTGCTATTTTTTTGTCTTCTCCATCTCTTGTCTTTGGTTACTGGCCTTCCTGAACAAGTACTGAAGCACTTGACTCATACCAGTCAATCAGAGAACTTTATCCTCCTGGACCAAAGTTTTGCTGTAGGAGTATGCATGTGGCTCAAGTAGAGTGAATTGGGGATCTTTTGAGGAGATTGATATAAGAGATGGGAGATAGCCTGTCTCTTTCCTTTTGAGAGGGCAAACTATAAGGGTCATGTAAAGCCTGAGTGGCTGAAGAATTAATTCCAACCGTGAGCAAAGCTCTCACTGGGGAATGAAGCCAAATAACTGAAATGAGAGGTGAAAAGGTGAGTAAGAAACAAGTGACACCATTTGATAACAGAGAGTCAATGTAGTTTATTATTCTGTCTTTTTGTGGTTTTAAAAGTCATTTTGAGTTGTTTATGACATTTGGAACTGAAAGATTTCTGATTAATATAATTGTCCTGTATAATTTAGTATAAATTTCATCCTTACAAATCAGAATTGCATTTTGGCCTAGTTCATGTTTTAAGAGATAAAGACTACAGTAGTTAGGCTCCTGGCAGGAAAAAACATTTGACATTCCCAAATTGAAATAATAGAAATTGAAAATAATTATTGAAGAGACTATTCATAGAGGTGTGGCAGGGTCAGAGGAACCAGTAAAATATGATGAAGCTAAAATGAAAATGTCCTAAAGTTCATAATATCTTAAAAGTCAGCATATTCTTCATATTTACAAGACATATTTGGATTTTTGGCCTTTTCCTCTCACTAGTAAAAATTTTATAGAAAGAACATAATGGTAAGCTTTTTAATACATTTTTGTAGACTCTTCCTAAAATTTCAGTTGCAGTACATTGAAATACTTATTGAAAAATAGTTTTCTACTCAAGAAAATGCATTTGGCAAATCTAGAAAAAGAAAAAATGAAACAATAGTCAAAAGGTTAACCAAATTAGAATCTTTCCAACATTATTGATTTCTCTTTTCACAGTATCTGCCCAGAAGGCATATGTGAATATTTAGAAAGTTTTTGTGAAGATATAGTACATATTTTTAGATAAGTTCCTTAGACAATGAAAGAATTGCCAAATTTTCCTTAAGCCTGCTAGAAATTTGTGTTGTAGCTTACATGAGAAAAGAACATTCCCAGGTAAATAATAGTTATTTATTTTAAGGGTAGAATACACAGATGGTTGAATCATTCAATAAATAGCTACTTAAATTTCAAAGGCCATTCTATAAATAAAATGATTTATTTTGTCATAAGTTATATTTACAACTTGATACTAGCTTGGACTGGAAATAGTCTCAGTTATCCTTAGGTAACTTTTAGGGATATATCTTTAGAAACAAGAAAAAAACACAATTATATTACCTATGTTTTCTAAACGTGCAGAATATATTAGATTCACATTTTAATCACTTCAGAGGCACAACTTTTGAATTATTAGAATATTTGATTGGCTTCATTTGCTTTATTCTCTCAATTCTCTCAGTCTAATAGTAACAAAAGCTAATGAATATCCAGAAATTTAGTTCAGTGTATTGGAGCATTGCTGTTTTATAGGTGCTATTGTGTTAACGTCAAAGTGGATTCTTCCTGCAGCCACATGTATTCCTGGTATACAGTTAGTGCTGAGTTCTATGTCAAGATTAGAATTGGATAATATTAGAGTTAAGTGAACACTAGGAGTCTGTCTTATTTTAATATTTATTAAAGTGAAGTTCAGATAACTTAAGGAACCTGTTTAAGAGCACATAGCTACAACAATAAACCCAGGACTATAAACCAGATGTGAATTAGGAGTTTTTGTTTTTAGATGCTTGGTGGAGACATTACAAAAAAAAAAAATACTTACAGCTATTACAGTGCAGCTATTATTATTATTGCTTGATTCCTATCATTAGCAATAGGCTAAGAATCATTAGGTTATTGTAGTTTCTCTTGTAAATTTTATCACTTGTATTAGCCTCAGTATGCTGGTTTTAAGAATGTGCCATGCGTGGTGCACATCTAGGATTTCCCCAGTATTTATGATAGAGGCTTGTACTTCATAAATATTGAATAAGAAGCTATACTTGGCATCAGTGTAAGCCTTCCCCAAGCTCAGAAGTTATGGCTATAACTGTTGGGTCCATTTTTACCATAGGTCCCATCACTAAATCACAGTTATTAAATCTCAAAATTGACTCTGCCCGATGCCCTTTTCCCTAAACAAGGATACCATCACATGTTGGTAATAATTTATTTTGTTAAGACATTGATTACTAAACACTTTGAACCATGATTTCCTAACTGACAGTAGTGAATATATTTTTTAATGACAAGGAAAATATAGCTATGTTTATGAGACAGAAATACTTCTTTCATAGTGGTTATAAAATGATATTGTATATTTCAAAATGTAAGCTGAAAATTTTTGGTCAAGTCAGTGTGGAATTCAAATTGCTAAAAATTTTGAAATGATAACTCGAATGAAACTTCCTTTTTTCTTGAAAACATTTTGGAAGTTGGAGAACTAAAAGTTTCCCATTAACACAGTGATATTTGTGCAGCAGGAAATTGGGTCAATAGCTTGAATTAAACTTTCTTCTTTCGTGAAAAGAGAATAGAAATTCGATTTATAGTTGTAAAATAGAGATTTACTTCCTACTTTTTGCTGGATTCTGGGGAGCAGAGGATTCCCTAGAGAAAATTCAATATGAAACTGTTTTCAGAAAAAGCTTCTCAGTCATGATGAGGAAATTGTTGAACTGTCATTTAAACTGCATAGGACTAAAGATGCAAAAGCAATAACAGATATGGTAATACACAAAAAGAGTTCAATGAGTGTTGGGGCATCATTAAATGTTTCAAGCAAAGATAAGCCTGAAGCCGTTACTCGAGGGATAGTTATAATTTGAACTCAGTTTGGTTTAAGATATCCTGGATGCAAAAATATTTACTGATGATCCTTTTAGTGCCCCTAGAACAAACATCCAATTTTTAGCTATCTTTTTTTTTAATTTGAGGATTACTTAGTCATTATCAGTAGAAAATAAATTAAGCAACACTTATTTAAGCAATAAGCAGTTAAGTATATTTTCTTTTACATTTAAACATAGCTTGAAGGATTTTGACCCGAAGCACTTCCTAAGTCCTCAAAGCAATAATATGAAAGATTAGCTTCTGAACCAGTTGTATTTAATGAACTACTCCAGCAGGTATCATTTTTTGGCTCTTACATTAAAATTAGAATGATTCTATGTCACTAAACTAGAATATGATTTTAAGAGCCCATGGAACAGGCCCAAGGACATCTACTGTGTCATCTATTTCTGTCAAGTGGGGAAATCCACCTAAGTGATTTATATTGCAGCATATTTAAAAATAAAAGCTGAGTGAAATGACTAAACTAACTGGCTTCTGTGAGAGAAGCTAATGTAAGTCTTTAAATAAGGATTATATTTGCTTAGAGGATTGGAACCTTGTTTATCTCTCATGGCAACACTAAGCTAAGAATTACTCAGTGATGCTTCCCAGCTCCATTTTAGGAGGTGGATAGAGTTGTGACTGACGCATTTGTTTCTCTCCATAATGTCTCTAATAAATACAGCATACTCAAAAGCAACTGAGCCTGAGCCTGCCACTGAAGCTGGGGAATAAAGCATGTGATTCCATCATTCTTAAAAGGCATAGTAGCTTTTTGTAAAACCCCAGAGCCCTCAACAGGGTTTCATTTCACATTCTTTTCTGTATATACTGTTCTCACCACAAAGCAGTTCCAAACGACATTAGAACTGTGAGATTCAGGAAACCTTTGGATCCAATAGTTACCATTTCCTTCATTATATATTAATTCAGGATGGTTTCCCTTTTGTTTCTTAAGCATAAACGGTGCTGTATTTTTTTTTTTTTCTGAAACAGTTGAAATATGCTTCTATTCAAGGTGTCTGCAGCTGCTTTGGCAACCAATTCATTTTTTTCTCCCTTGAGTAAATGCTGAAGGGCATTATTTGGGAGTGAGAAGACAGATAGGGGCGGGTGATTTCCAAATAGTCTTCTATTCAAGAATGTCATATATTATTTCAACATATTTCTAGAAAATAGGTATTCAGTACTCCACTTTTCACATAATGTTTCCCACAAGGTCACAATAATATAATAAAACATATGTACGCATACACACATTGTTCATGAGGAAAATAGAACAAAAACCCACATGATTGCAGGTCATGTTTTATCATGGTAGTTTTTCACCAAAAATAAGATTTATAATTTAAGATTTAGGCAGTCAACCAACACGCCTGATTATATAGTATAACCTGTTATTGTACCTCTGTGTGAGGTAATTGGGAAAGGATATAAAGTAAAAAGGCACAATCCTTGCTCTTGAGCAGGATACAATCCAGTGTGTGAGAAAGATAAGCAGACACAGTCATAACACAATGAGGTGAACGCTGTAGTGGAGGCATACGGGAGAGTACAACTGGCCTTCCAAGAGGTAGTGGATTGTGGTTAAACTAAACCTTGAAGAATGTGTAAGGAATCCTTTATCCAACAAGGAGGAGAGACATTTTAGATAAAGCTTCCTGCACATGCACAGTTCTGCAGACCTGAGAAAAAAGGGCATGCAGGTAACAGAAGGACATTCCTTTAAAAGAAATACCAAACAGGTAGATCTCAGAGGGTGAAAAGTGAGGTCACTAACTTTAGGAAAGACAATTATGGCTGTTTTTTAAAACAAGAAAACCTGAAGGTTAGAATTTTAGAATGATGAAAACAAGTTTCAGTCCAGACCACAGAGATAAGTATCTGAACATTCAAGTAAGGAATTTTCTAAACTAGAACCACAGTAGAAACCTTGTGACAGAGGTAGCTTAAATAATAAAATATTGAGGCATAAGATCTAGTAGTCTAAATTTGCTGAGCCTTTGCCTGGAATCAACCAAATAAAATGTTTTATCATTTAGAATAAATATCCACGTGCATACCTAAATTTGCGTTTGTAATATATTTTTTAGAGAGGGCATCCAGATTGTATAAGTTTTGGGCCCCACAAATCCTGGATTCTCCCCTGCCTAGAGGGTAAGTCCATGAAAGTGCTAAAAAAGTCATAACCAGAAGTCAGGATGTCAAAGTAACTGACTTAATTTTGGAAACTAATTAAATTATAAAGAAGAATTATTGGATCAGGTATACATGACAGACAAAACAGAGATATGTTTTTATCCTCACCTCCAAACAGGAAGTGTTTTTTTTTTTTTTTCTCACCAATGGGGATTTAAATGCTGCCTTCAACTATCCATCCCAGCCCCAACTTGGGGGGAAATCTGCCACCAATCACACGACATCTGTTCTCTGATTCCTCAGAGATGTGGTGTGCACAGGTTAGAGCCGGTGCACAGGAGTTCTGAAATGTGGTTGGTCCATGACAAAATTACACAGAGCATATAGGAAGGAAGCAAAATCAGTAAAGTATCTATTCTACTATTTAAAAAACTGCATAAAGAAGGGATTATTTTAGTTTAAAAAAAAAAAACGTTCTGCGAAATGGAGAAATGGAAATACTAGTGCAGAATAGACCACATGAGATAATAATGATGAGAGAGAACCACAGGAAGGGGAATAAGACCAGATGACCCCAAAAGGTTCAGGATCCACATGCCAAGGGATTGTATCAATGACACTAAGCATACTAAGCATATTTTAAAGAATATTCTCTTTTATGTCCTGAATTTTCTATAATTGTGTTGCTTATTGGATTTAATTATTAGGATCAACTTATACAAAGCTGGGATGACCTTACCTATTGAATCTTGCATGTTAAACAAATGGGGGCACCTATCATCTAACAGGTCATAATTATAGCATACATACAGGTAACAGGCATATCTATATCTTCATATATGTAAACTCAGTTAATTTTCATAAAATGTGTGCCCCTGTGTAATCACCCATCTTTTAAAAAGAATATTACTGACACCCCAAAAAGTCCCCCTCTGTTCCCTTCCAGGCACTATTCCTACCTAAAGTAACTATTATCCTAACCAGTCTTTGGGATAACTTGAGAGATTAGTGTTGTCTGCTTTTGAATCATACAGTACTACTCTTTTGTATCTGATTTATCTGTTTTATTGAATATCAATATGATTTATCCCTGTTGTTGAATATAGTAGTGGTTTATTCATATTTATTTCTATATTGAATTCCATAGTATAAGGAAATATTTAAAAATATATTAATCTTCTCCACTGTGGACTGACATCTGGGTTGTTTTCAATTTGGAGCTAGATGAAAGCTCTGCTATGAATATTCTTACTTATGAATGTTAGTGAATATAACTAACACTTCCATTAGGTATATAGCTAGCAGTGGAATTGCTGGGTTGTAAAGTAGCCACATATTCAATTTTAGTAAATAATGCCAAACAGAATGCTTGTCAAATTTATACTCTCAGTGGCAGTGTATGAGAATTCTAGTTGCTTCATATATCTTTAATTATTGCCATTTTGGTTGTTTAGTAGTATCTCATTGTTGTGATTTTTATTCCCCTGGTAATTAATGAAGTTTAGTGCATGTCCAAATGTTTATTGGTCATTTGGATATCCTCTTTTTTGAAGTGCCTGTCATTAGTTCATTGTCCTATTGCAACATCTGTTTTCTTGTTTTTAATCTGAAGGAACTCTTTATACATTGCGGCTCAAAAACTGTCAGATAAAGGACAACAAATACCTTCTCCCACTTGGAGGCTTGCATTCTGCTGTCTCAGAAATACCTTTGATGAACAAATGTTCTTAATTTTAATACAGTGTACTTATGTTTCTCTGATTTTTGTGACCTTCAAACAAACCTTTTGGTTTAGGTAAAGAATATGTTGTCCTAAATGTATAATATATCAGTGAATTCTATTTAGAGATTGACTTCTAAAAATGAAACAAGTAACTCATGGTCAAGAGAAAATGTTTTAGTTACATATGGCAAAACAAGTAGATAAGTACACATATATTTTTAGATAATTTAAATTCTCCCTAAATAACATCATTAATTTTTGTTTACTCTGAAAGGAAGAGTATACCTTGGAAACAAACTTTCTTTACCATGTATATCTCTGCATGCTCTATATTACTTTTATTTATTTGTTTTTGTATTGTGTATATCTATGCATATACATATAAAAGTATATTTGTTATTTGTGAGAGATATTTCTCTTCAATTCAATTCTGACTATATATAAAAAAATGGCAAAAATTCAAAGTGAATTTACAATCATATTTATACTCAACTAAAACATTGAATTGGTTTGTCTGTTGCTGCCTAAACGTTAACACAGAAAGAATAGAATTTTAAGAAAAGTAAGTTAATTCAACAGTATTTACTCTTTGGTGTATAACGATGGAAATATCAAAATAAAAAGGAGAAGGAGAAAGAAAGAAAGAAAGAAAGAAGAAAAACAAATGAGGGGGAAAATATAGTTCTCTTGATTTGTGAGAACAGGGAAAATAGTGTTTGTACAATTATGATAACCCCCTTTCATAGTGATATAGTTCTTTTATCATAAAACACATATTCAGCCATCTGCTTGAAGATTAGAAATATGTGCTTGAACCACAGCTGCTGTAGTAAATGCTCTTTGTGAGTTGAATTGGACTGATCGTACTGTTCTCAGATTTAAAAATTCACTTCTGGATGACACGCACCACTTTATGGACACACTGAAGCAATATTAAGTAATTACATGGCAGAATGTTATCTCCAAGTTTTTGTCCTACCATTCATAAACACGGTGCCTTCATGTTTATACCTTCAGTAATCAAGACCAATCCTGATAGAATTCTGGCTTTCATCTAATGTGAGAAGTATGCTTAGATTCTCTGTTCCATCCTTATAGTGACAGGTATTGGGATATGTTAATTAGCTTGATTGTGGTGATCATTTCACAGTGTATATGTATATCAATTATACATATTTGTACACGTTAAATACATATATATATATTTGTACACCTTAAAGATATATAATTTTCCTATGCCAGTGATATCACTCAATAAAGCTGTTTAGAAAAAAAAAAATTTTAAACTCATCAAATCCCAACATTTTCCTTGAAGCAGGTGAAATGACTAAATTATCTAAGTCAGAGAGTTGTCATTCTCTGCTTAATGAACTCCAGGAATAAGTCCCCTCAAGCTCTCTCAGTAGAACTTTCAGGGTTTTATTTCTCTTATCATCTAATATGGCTTTTCCTAATGTTTAACTGAATTGATTCTGGCTATAGTATGAAATTTCATAGTTGTAACTATATTTACATAAAATGTCTTATTTTGCTTGTATCCACCAATTAAGTCAGCCCATTGTATTTAAAACTTTTTACTTCCTTTAAGTTAGATAGATCTAAATACTGTGCCCTTTCCACATAATATGTGAATTCCATTCACTTGGTGATTTTCCTTTTAGTGTTTGTGAGTCATCCTCATTATCTTTTCTGAATTAGCCACAATATTTTTATTCATTTCTGAAACCCGTTGGTTTTCTCTAGAACTTTAAAAAACTCTCTTACACCAAGAGTTTAAAAAGTGCAATTCTAAAAAAGAGAACATTACTCATACTCAATACTCCCTCTGTTATTTCCCATTGTGTGACTATGTTTTGTAGTCGTCAGTGCTCAACTAGTCTTTCACCATTCTTTTCATTTTCAGTAGGGGTCAACCTTCAAACTCATCTAAATTGAGTTTAACTCTTCGAAATGATAAATTTTGATAAGTGGGGTGTATATCTGAATACCAGTGTTTTATTTTCAAGTTTGATGACTTTGAACAAAGATACTAAAAATGATTATGCAAGGGTCAAGGAGTCAAAGTGCTCTGTGTGTGATCTGAAATTATCTTCACCAAATCTTATGCTCTTTATCAGTGGTTTTTAAAAAAAGTTCCAAGTATTCTTCATTCCTGGATTCAAGAAGTCACACCATAACTCAGGTAGCTCTAGATAAATTTCCCACCCGCCGGCCTCTAGACATTTAAGTCAGTTCCTTCCATCTGGACAATCTTCATACCTCCATGGCAAAAACCCTACACCTGCCCCTCCTCCTCTGACAAACTCAACTTCACAGCAACCAAAAATGCCTATGACGCTAAGGACTGTTGTTATATGACCTTTATCTCTGTACACCCCAAGAAGACAAGAATTCCCACTATTCCTCCCTCGTTCTCTGATTCTAATCTATATAAGACTGTGTTGGAAGTGAGCAAGTAACCTTTACACCATACCCCATCATGATTCCCTACTTTATTTCTGTAAATAGCACTATCATCTTGACATGTTATATGTTTTATTTAATTATTTGTTTTTTCTCCCTTTACTTAAGTGTAAGCTCTAGAAGGGTAGAGATTCTTGTCTGTTTTATTCACTGATATATCCCAAACAACTAGTACAGTGCCAGACACTTAGTAAGTAAATGTATGCTAAGTGAATATATAAATAGAAATAAATTTAAAATAATCATTTAAATATGTACAAATATATGAAAATTGTAAGTCTGAGTAACTAATTTATATTGCCAGTGCACATTATATATTCACAAATAATCGGGTCTAGGCAATTTTATATTGATTTGCTTGTATTAATGTGTTACACAGCAATAGAAGAGCAGTACGACTATGCAGTCCTCAAGAACGATATTATTGTATCTATCAGCCAAAAAAAAGTATGAATACATGTATGCCCACAATATGTGAATATCAGAGTAGTTCTTTACCTAAAGGAAGATATATCACTATTTATTAATAGTAATTTTTTTTCCTTAGAATAAGCTGTCTCATCTTGTATTAGGAACACTTAATCCTCTTGTTAGCATTGTTTGCATTCTGTTTCTTGCTAAAAAAAAAAACAATCCTGGCTTTATCACAGTCAAGAGTTCTGCCTTTTTTTCTGGGAATTTTTTTCTTTTAAAATGCTTCTATAACTGGGAACATTTCTGCTTGAACCATACCAGATGATGGCACCATCCCAGAGCTGTCTTAGATCTTCATATTGAAAGAGAAAGAGTAGGAGGGGCAGAGGAGATGGAGAGGGAGGGAGGAAGAGAAAAGAGGAGAGGACAGGAAAAGGAGGAGGAACAGAGAGGGATTTGGGGTGATTGGAGCCAGGAGGACAAAAGAGACCTGAAAAGTAAAATGAGTAAACATTGAAGAATGAATCATGATAGAAGAAATCCAGCAATTTTTACTGAAATGAGTAGTGTGCTCCATTTATCAGAAGAACACAAAGGGAAACCTTGATTTGCTAGAGACCTAGAAGGTGAAGGAGATGGTGGAGGAGATGGATGAAGGCGAATGGAAATGAGTAGGTAGAAAGTGAGAGACATGTGGAATATAAAGCTGACTAGATGAACCATATGTAGAGAATCACATGATTCAGTATTCAGTAGTGAATACTACTGAACGGTGTAGTGAAAAATGTAAAACAATCTGATATGTGTTTTATGAAGATTATCTGACAGCAAGGGAATGATGGCTAGGAGAATAAAAGTGGATACTAGGAGACTAGTTTTGAGGTTCTGGAGGTAAGAAGGCACATATGACTGTAACTTAACCTTATGTGATGGTGATGGTGATTGACAGATACAAACAATTTACATAATAATTTCCCAAATAATGGTCTTATCCTGTTATATCATGATTTTGTCATGGTTTTATTGTTACTTTCATGTGCTAAAACTCAAGAATAAACTGTTCCTGAGTTATTATATTGTAAACATTTTTATTTTTAAGTTGGACTTTGTTGTCAGCTTTCCAACACCAGGGTATAAAAATACTAATTCCCAATTTCCAAACAAATCTCTCTGGCAGAGTAAAAGCATAGTACCTATGCCATAAATTCAGTTGTCTGCCTTTATTTTCTCAAGAAGACAGTAGAAAAGATCACTTTGAATATCTTTGGAATTATTATTCATTGTCTTCATTCAGGTGAATGATAACACTTTTAAAAGCACACAGTACATATTTTATGATAGCATTTTATAAACTTCCACAGGGCAAAACTATTTTATTATTAGTTTTGTACACCCCTTCACAAATTCTAGATAGCATTATTCTCCACCTCTTTAAGTGCTACCCTTTTCCTGTCTTCCCTCATGTGTCAAGGAAACAACAAGAAAAACAAACTCTTGCATTCAATTCAATGACCGTTTATGTAACTGATGTCACATGCAAGGGGATGTGATAAATTAGAAGCCTTGGTTTTTATGTGAACGATTAACTTTATTTAATCCTGGCTGAATGTAACATACAGGCAAAGTGCCAGTGTGTAAGTTTTGGGTCCGAATGTGACAGGCGCTAGATTGGTGATGAAAAATGCTTTGAGATTACAAAGAGAAGATACGTATTATATTTATTGTGAGGAATGTGATAAAACTTTCTGGAAGAGAGAGCATTTCCATTTATCTTAAGAACTACATCAACTTGGGAAAGCCAAACTACTACATCATGAAAACAAACTGTCAGTCTAAGTGGAGAGGACAATAAGAAATAAGAACGAAGGCAAAAATAGGAAAATGTTAAGCATGGAGAGAAAACTGAAAGCAGCTCAGTGGGGCTAGAAAAAGAAAATCTGTGGGCTTTCATGCTACTATGATTTGAAAATATAAGATTTCCACATATGTTAGAAACCAGATTATGCAGTGCCTTCAAACTGAGGTCAACATGTTTGGGTGTTAATTTCTAGGATGTAAAATTTCCAAGTCCATTTTAATTTTACAAAAGCATCAAAACACATTTTTCAAGAAAAACGTGCAAATGTCAACAGTAAAACCAAGGAAAGTGAAGTTGCCCAATTTGTTATGGAATTGGAAGAAATGGGGATAGAATCACCAGAACTAAATCTGTGATTGGGTGTAGCCATGAGGAAACAAGAGAAAGGTACAGATGAAATAAGTTTTAAGTTTTGAAACAGGCTATACACTGCAGTCTGGAAGGGCTGACTTTGTATGCATGGTGGGTATGTATGTGAAAAGAATGAATTTAACTTCAGTTGTGTTGTGTTTGAAGTTCTTAAGTGGGGACCTTTAATTCAGGAGAGATTTCTTGAGAGAGGTATGTAAAGAAATACTTATTACCAGCTAGCACTTGGTATTGTCAATTTTGTTCATTATAGCCATTCTACTAGGTGTAGAGTGGTATTGTTATCTCCTTTTGATTTCGATTTAAATTTTCTTATTGAATAATTAGGTTGAACATTTTCCCTAAACATATTTGTCAGCTGCATATCTTCTTTGGTGAAGTTACAATTCAAATTTTTATCCATTTTTAAAATTGGGTGGTTTGTTTTCTTATTGTTTTATTAAAGTCCAGCTTTTCTTTAGTGGATTTTGCTTTTGCACACATATATAAGAACTTTTTGTGTAACCCAAGGTCATTGAGGTTTGCTCCTATGTTTTATTTAATTGTTTAATAATTTTACATTACACCTTTAGATACATGACTCATTTTGAGTTAAGTTTTGTAAAGGTGTGAAGAACAAGTCAAGGTTCATTTTCAAGTGTATGTCCAGGTGTTCAAACATTGACTCAACACTGTTCATTCTCCAGTGACTTTCTTTGCCACTTTTCAAAAATCAACTGGCAATATTGTGTGGGTCTATTTCTAAACTCTGAATTCTTTCTCACTAATCTATGGGTCTGTCTTTGCCATAAAACCACAAAGTCTTTGTTATTGTAACTGTAAAGTTTTCCTTAAAATCATATAGTGTAAGCCCTCTCAACTTTGTTTTTCATTATCAACATAGTTTTGACTATTATTTACATTTTCTTATATATTTTAGAGCAGCTTCTTCATGTTCAGAAAAAAAATACTGCTGAGATAATTTTGAGGGGATTATTTATTATTTATTTATTTGGTAGTATGGTAATATATTTTAATAAAAAAAATTTAGTTGCTCTCCATATATTTCTATTTTATGAAAATATTATGTATCATGAAAATTTTCTGTTCCTTAAAAATTTTTAGTAAGCCATTTGCCTTGAAGTCTTGCCCTGGAGGAAATGTTTTGGTTGCATTTCTACCCTTTTTTAATTGCATTAAATCTATACATAAATTAGAGGACTTTCATCAGAACTATTCTATGTCTTCCAATTCATGAGCTTGGTATATCTTTTAAGATAGTAAATCTTTGATTCTTTTTATCTGCATTTTGTGTTTTTAGCATACAGATATTGCATATGTTTTATTAGATTTATATACATTAGTATTGCAGTATTTTAGAGATATAGTAAATGGTATGAGAGATATATTGGCTTCCAATGGTTGATTTCCCAATATACAGAAATAAAATTGACTTTTGTATGATGACTTTGCACTCTACAACATTCTAAATGCACCTGATTTAAGGAGATTACCTGTAGAATTTAGGGATTTTCTAATTTGTTGTAAACAATCATGTTGTCTGCATATTGACAGTTTTCTTACTTTAGTTCCAATATTTCTGATTTTTATTTTTCTTACATTATTTCATTGGTTGGGACTTCTGGTATAATTCTGAATAGGAGCAATGTCTCCAATTTTATGGGGAAGAATTCAGATATTCACAATTAAGAATAATGTTAGGTCTTGGTAGACGCCAAGGCATCTTATCAGGCACTTCAATGTGGCAGAGTTTTTAACATAAATTATGTTGAATTTTTTTAAACTGCATTTTGCACAATTGATGCGATGTTTTTTTTTTCCTGCTTTCTTACAAATGATGAATTACACCGATTTCTTTTTGAATGATAAACCATCATCTATTCATTACTGAGATAAATTCCAGTTGGTCATCATGCATTTTCTTTTTGTTTGTTTAACTAGTATACGTCGCAAATTCATTTTTTACTTATATGTATTTCTCTGCCCTACCATTAGAATATAAGCATTTGAAAGCATGGATTCTATATGACTTTTTTTCAAAACCATTTTTTGTACTGTATTTATATCCCAATACTTGGCAAAGATTTGGTGGTTCACATATTTCTGAGAGAAGGAAAGAAAGGATAAAAGAAAAAAGAGATAGCAAGGAAATTTGTGTTTCAGTGACAATATATCTTCAGTCAGCTATGTGCATAATATTCTCTTCTCTAAATTGTGTGTAAATATCACCTGCCAGAAGCCAAGTTAAAGTTCAGTCAGTTTAAGCAATTAATTAAAATTGTGATATCTAATAATACAACAATAGTTGAATATCACAGATAACCATATTCTAAGACATCCAAAACATTATCTTAGGAAACATCTCATACCCATTTTTGAGAACAATTCTCAATGTAGTAACAGTGAAAAATAGGTAAATAATATGAGATTAATAATCTTTCTTTTCTTTCCCAATTAGAAAAATAGATATGGCAGAATGAATTGTTAATAAAATATAATGCATTATTAATTCCTCAGTGAAGTGTAATTTAACATTATTGTAAAAAAGTCTATGTCACATCAACTGATTCGCACATACATACACACATATATTACATATATAGTGTTTGTGAACATAACTATGAAATTCAGACTATATAAATATTGATTATTAATCAGTTAATTATTGTAAACATTATGTTGTATTACTATAAATCTATCTTATTAATCTTAGGTTCGTACTACCACTCCCTCTGTTTCATGATTACATAAAACTATAAAGTGTGGAGATATTCTGACAGTGAAAAAAGGTCCCATCTTATATACTAATCATATGTACATTGCATCCAATGTTTCATATGATCTCCATTCCCACCTGATTAGCCTTTGTCATAAAACAAAAAACCTACTGTCTATTGTTGAAGAACAGTCTCTCCTTAATGCTAAATCACCATAATCAATTTAATGCATAAACACCAATGACATTTAATTAAATTATTTTGCATATGCTATAGAATAGAATCAACCTAATATCTTTAAAACTTTGAACACTGGATCCATATAAGTAGGAATTTTGTATGTTTGGGAACGACACAGAATTTTGTTTCTTTGGTTATAGGCTCTATTTATCTATAAATGAAAACACTCAGTAAAAAAATGCATTAAATATTTTCTAACGTTTGTTTGACATAATAAATTAGTGTATAAAACCTTCAGCTGAAGGAAAGATTATCAAAATTGGAAGGGAGCAGAGAAGTTACTGCCATAAAATACGTATGGAACTTTCTAAGTTTAACTTTATGTTAAAATTTGGTCTTATCTAGGGTGGCAGGTAGCACAAATGTTTATAATGGGGGAATAAGTGGAATTGACCATCACTAGAATCTTGTGGAATTCAATTTTAAAAGTTAAAATTCACTTTTAAAAATCCTCTCACTGCAATTTTTAGATGAAAAGTTGTGGGTGACTTTCATTTTTCCACTTGGGACCAGATGGAATGGTATGCACTTTTAAAAACCATCTGTCATGCAGCACCTTAATCTTCTTACATCAACTAGAGAATAAGAACATCTGACTTTGTGGAGATAAAGTTAACATGACAAGATGTCAGCCAGATTCTCATATGGTGCTTCCAACATTTTGTCAAGTCACTTTGAGATCTTTTCAGTTAGCTGTGTTATGCACTTAAGAAAACAGAGAACACAATGCCTATTTCAGAAGCTGGTAAATGTCATTGCTTTCTTGCCAGTATGTGTTTTTTTTTGTTTTGTTTTTTTTTTAATTCATCTAATTCTCCAGAAGGTCAACCTGAGCAGAATTTTCCCTCCTTGGAAGTGACATCGCATAAATTACATTTCTTTAAGCATCACCAACTATAAAGCTTACCATAAATAATATTGTATTGATATCAAGTACAGATGTTTTCTTTGAAAAGAAACTTGGGCAAGACTAAGTATTAAAGAGGTAGACTGTGGTCATCTTTTCATCCTTTACTTATAACATTGTGTAATTTAGGGTCCCCAAAGAAAAAAAGGTAGCACAACTAGAGTAATTGAGGGGACTTTAACGAAGGGACAACTTTATGTACAAAGATGAGAAAAGGATTTATGAGAAAACGTCAACGGAAACAACCCAGAGGTAGCAAGAGCTGAGAGGGTTCAGCACTCCAAGTGATAAGCTTTCAGAATGCAGCCAGAGCTAGAGTTAAATTTTTTAAATGGGCTATTTGATCCTAAAAAGGAGCTGTGGCCTTAGGGAGAGGAAAGCAGCCACTTTCACTTTAAGCCTATGAGGAAAGGAACTAGGGGCAAATATACTCTGACCTCCCCTTTCCCCTCTTTCTTATTTTGGCTAAAACTACACAGAAGCTATATGACATGAAACCTAATTGATGCAAGTCAAATAAGTCAGCTTCTTGAAGCATATTAAATTATAAGAAATGGTAGAGAGTGGATTGTAGTGATAATTAGAAAATAATCTAACACAGTAATCTATTGTAGGTGTCCACTAAAAACCTATTCACAACCTAAAAGTTGAGAGTTAACGTTTTCTTCTGCAGGAATTTTTAGGACTTCAAGCCCAGGAGGCAGCATCTCAAGTAACCCTGAGAGAACTGATCCAAGGAGACAAGGGTGTATGTGGGGGGAACCAGGTTATATAAAAGTTTTGCAACAAAGGGCAGATAGGTCTGAATGTCAAAAGATTATTGTTAGTTAAAGAAAACCAGATATCCCAAATTAAGGAATTTAGTTCTTTTCTATGTATAGGAAGATGCAAGAGTCTGGGCTTATTGAAATCCCTCCTTTGATGTGCACCTCAGCTGTCTGGGGCCAGTATCCTGTGTTTTCACATCCTGAGTTTCCTCAGGGCTCACTGTAGGGAGGGGCTGCAGTCTGCTGGCTGCTAGATGGCAGGTATTCTTTCCTTCCTGAGTTTCCTCAGGGCTCACCCGCTCACATTGGAGGGCTACAATCGCTGATGACTGTGACATGCTTTGTTAACTGATATGGCAGGCAATATTCCATTTATCATAGGCATTGTACTCCCTGTCACCTTTACACTCACCAAAATATTGAGGACAGAGTCAATATTGAGGACAGAGTCAATCAGTCACCCTATATCTTTTGATGGGGGTATTTAGTCCCCTGATATTTAAATTGATTATTGATAGGTATGTACTTATTGTCATTTTGTTATTTGTTTTCTGGTTGTATTTGTGGATCTTCTCTGTTCTTTTCTTCATTTAGTTTCTTCCCTGTGGTTTGATGATTTTCTTTAGTGGCATACTTGTGTTCCTTTCTCTCTAGTTTTTGTGTATCTACTGCAGGTTTCTGATTTGTGGTTACCATGGGGTTCAAATATGTTGACTTATAACTATATCTACTTGTTTTAAACTTATAGTCATTTAAGTTTAAACACATTCCAAAAATTCCACTTTTTTTTTTACTCTTCCCCACCACGTTTTGTGTTTTTGATGTCATCTGTTACATCTTCATATTTATTCCTTCACTGCTTATTGTAGTTATAGTTGATTTTACAATTTTTGTCCTTTAATCCTTGTGCTAGCTTATTTAAGTGGTTGATCCGTGGCCTTTACTATATAGTTGTCTTTACTAGTGATATTTTTCCCTTCCTATAAATTCTTCTTATAGTAGCCTTTTCTTTTCCACTTAAAGAAGGTGCTTTAACACTTCTTTTTAGGATCAGTTTAGTTTGGATGAACTCTTATAGGTTCTGCTTGTCTGTGAAGTTATCTCTACTTCAATTCTGAATGATAATCTTGCAGGACACAGGTTGTACGTTTTTCACTTTCAGCACTTTAAATATATCATGCAACTATCTTCTGGACTGCAAGTTTTCTGCAGAAAAATCAGCTGATAGTCTTATGGGGGTTCCGTTGTATGTAACTCTTTGCTTTTCTCCTGCTGCCATTAGAATTCTCTCTTTTAACTTTTGCTGTTTTAATTATGATATGTCTTGGTTTGGATCTCTTTGGGTTCATCTTGTTTGGGACTCTCTCTGATTCCTGTACCTGGATATCTGTTTCCTGCTTCAGGTTTGGGAAGTTTTCAGCCATAATTTCATCAAATATATTTTTGACCCTTTATCTTCTTCTGGGACTCCTATAATGCAAATCTTAGTGTGCTTGATGTCCCAGAGGTCCCTTAAAATGTTCTCATTTTTTAAGTTGTTTTTCTTTTTTGTTTTCTCTGTTTGGGCAGTTTATATTGTTCTGTCTCCAGTTCTCTTATGTGTTCTTCTGTATCACCTAGTCTGCTATTAATTTGTTCTAGTGTGTTTTTCATTTCAGTTATTGTATTCTTCAGCACTGACTGGTTATTTTTAATATTTTCTAGTTTCTTGTTATAATTCTCACTATGTTCATCTATTTTTCCCTAGTTCTACTAGCATTCTTATTACTAATACTTTGAACTCTTTATCTGGTAAATTATTTATCCCTGTTTCATTAGTTGTTTCAGGGTTTTTTTGTTGTTGTTCTTTCACTGAAACAAATTCCTCTGTGTTCTCCTTTTGCTTAACTTTCTCTGTCTCTATGAAATTAGGAGAAACAGTTACCTATCTTGGTCTTGAAGGAGTGTCCTTTTGTGGAAGCATCGCTATGCAGTCTACATGTGCCCAGTGGCTTTGGTAAGAGAGCTGGATCTGAAGTGAGCACAGGACATGTCTTCCCCTGGGGTGTGTTGGCAGCTACCACCTTGGTGAGATGTGGGGCCCAAAATGAGCAGCTAGGTCCAAAGCCAGGTGTGAGCTGGAGCTTCTCTGCTCCGTGGCCAACACTGCCCTATCAGAGATGCAGTCAGTCCCAAGGTGCTGGAGCCAAAACCCTGAGAGTCAGGTCTGAGCTGGTTCTAATTCCTCTATGTGTGCATTCTCCCCCACTGCCAACATCAGTACCTTCACTCATGAGGGGAGCAGTGCTGGAGCAAGAGGGGCCAGAGTGGGTGCCCATTGCAGTCCAAGGCACACACTGGTGCAGTCCCAGCTCACCAGTCACAGCTCCAGACCACTCCCAATTTGCTGACTATGTGAATGCCAGTAATGGCTGTCCTCACCGGTTCAGATGCAGTCCTGGGTCTCAGTCATCTCCTACCTTGTTCCTGGTTGTAAGCAAGCATGTGTGTGCTCTTCACAAGTGGAGTCTAGGTTTCTTACAGGCCTCCTGTTAGTCCCACTAGTTTTCAAACAAGCTAAGGGGAGTCATCTTCCTGGTTTTGGACACCAGGCCTAGATTGCCCAGTTTGTGATTCAGACCACTCACTAGCCAGGGAGAATCTCTGAGCCCATGTAATTCCCCTCCTAGGAGCACAAGTCCCAGGATAATTGCTCCTCTTCCCTTCCCACCTGACTCCACGTGGATCTTTCTTTATGGTCTTGGTTGTATAAGAGTCTTTCTGCCTGTCTCCAGTTTGTTTCCCTTGAGAATTGCTCCTCAAGTAGATTTTTTTATGTATTCGTGGAGGGAGGTGAGCTCAGTGCCCTCCTACTCTGCATTCTTGATCTCCTTTACTCTCTTTTCATGGTTTCTGAAGAGAAATCAGTAAGGAGTGTAATTTTTGGTACCTGAGATGCAGTGCGTCCTATTTCTCCGGCTGCTTTCAAATTTTTGTTTCTTTAATTTTGGTTTAATAGTTGATCATATGCTTCTAATTATGACTTTATTCATATTTATCCTGCTTAGGTTCCCTGAAATTCTTGAATTTGTAAGTTTACATTTTTCACCAAATTTGGGAAATTTCTGGGCATTCTATTTTCAAACACTATCTTCCCTATTCTCTTTGTCCCCATTTTATTTGACTCCAGTCATACAAATGTTAGATAGTTTCATGTTGCTCCACGGGTCCCAGAAGCTCTGTTCATATTTCTTTTAGTATTTTTCTCTCTATTCTTCAGATACAATATATTCTGTTGATCTAATTTCACATTTACTGACTTTTTGTCATCTACTTTTTCTAGTTAATCTTATGAAGATACTTTTATTTAAGATATTTTATTATTAAGTTCTAGATTTTATATTTGATTATTTTAAATTTCTGTTTTCTGCTAATTTCCAACTTTTTCATTCATTGATAGCATATTTTAATTTATTTTATTGACCATAGCTTTAATAGCTGCTTTAAATTCTTGCCTGTTAATTCCAACATCTGGTAACCTTGGAGATAATCTTGACTTGATTGTCTTTTCTAAGTGTGTCATATTTGCCTGGATTTTCATTTGGTTTGTATCCTGGACATTGTGGGTGATATTTTTGGAGATTTTGTGTCTGTTATGCTCCCCTGAGGAGTTTTGATATTTTTTGATGTAGCAGGCAATTAATTAGGTTAGACTCAAATGCCAGCCTCTATCTCTAACTTCATAATCCAAATCACATTACCCTTACAAAAACACAAATTACACAAATTGAATTTAACTGTGCTTCTTTGAGTCACCCTATGCATGCATGAGTCATGGCTCAGCCAATGACTAGGGCAAATTCATTGACAGCATGTGAGTGAAAGGCTATAACTGTGAGAACCAAAGGCTCTCTTTGGGAGCTTAAATAGAGTGGAAGAACAGATACAGCTGACCATCAGACAATATTTGATAGAGTCAAAAAGCTACAGAGATGCTGAAATGTGTCATCCAAGGATGATGTGCTCATCTAAGGTAATAGTGTTGTGGTAAGATCAGAACCCTGATTGAGAAAACTTGGAACCCTCAAACATGACCTGGGGACATCTAAGTGGATGCCGCTGATTATGTGACTCCTCTTAACTAACAGTTTTTAGAAGTAGCCCAGTGTTCCCTAGTAAGAGGTAATGCTTTCACCGTGTTAGGAAATGCTACAAAGCCCTCTCCTGAGCAATGCAACAGATGCCCTTCCAAAGTTCCTCCTATTTCCTCTTTTGGATGCTACAGTGATAATTAGGGTTAAATCCAAGCATATACTGGGTCTGGTAAGGGAAGAAAAGACATACACCAGAAGAGCCACAAGAGTTAGCTACCAGATACTGTCAGGAATAAGGACATTATCCTTGGAGTTGGAATTGAGGACACTTGATCAAGTAGGTTGAACTGTAATACTGAATAAGCAAGGATTCACTGTCTCTGGGCATTCTTTCAGGACATAGGGTGTAATAGCCTGGAAAGGACTGGAAGATGGAGTGGATTTGCTGGGTAGGGTGACTCTTAGAAGCCTGTAAACATGGTGGCCCTGCTGAGGGAAGTGTAAATGCCTGAACTTCCTGGAATATAGTAATGGGAAGAATAAAGTGGCTGTGAGCAGTATTCATACTTAAATAGGATGAAACCAGAAAAACCAGTAGAGGATTGTTTTTTACAGGAGGGTACAGAAAATATAATTCACCAAGGCCATCTGGGATTTTCTGGTCAAAGGGGAACCAGCATCATTAAGGACTTCAGTGGTAACTCCCCTCTGTAGGCTAAGGTAGGTAGTAGGAGAAATTGTAACTGAGCAGGGCTGGTTAAAGACCAGTTAACACTTACAGAAGCAAAATAGATGGGCAGGCAGCAAAAAAGGACCTACTTAACATACAAAACTAGAAAATGACTTAATATACAAAATCAGAATAAAAGCAAGAATGGATAATAGGATGATGAAATGGTCACCTGAGGAAAAGGTCACAATCCTTTGCTCAGTTTACAGAGAGGAGCCACTTTTAAAATCACCAAAGAGGTGGCTGGATCATAGGAAAAAGGATGCTGCAATGTCACATCAAGTATATACTGTAGTGAACAAAATTTTATAAGCATAGATGCAGGACAAGACTAATTACTTTCAGAAGAACAAAATCTGTCTCAACTTGGGCTCTTTCTATGCAAATAAGTGATAGGTTATAAAAGTGGGTAAAATAAAATGCTTCCTTTCAAAACTTTTCTTCTGTGGCAAGACGTCTTTCATATGTGAGTATAATGGGAAAAATATCAGATAAGCAACGGCTCAGAATATATAGAACTGAGTTGTATTTCCTTATAAAATGAAGTGGATAAAATATTAATGAGTAATTTCTCCAGCTGAAATCCTTTTTTACTGAAAGATTTTTTATAAGAAATCTGGAGGTTCAAAATTAAGGAAAACATTTAATTTGTGTAAATCAGTCAAGAATACATTATTAAGGAAGTTAGACCAGAATAGTTATACTTAAATACATGACTTCTGAATTTAAAACCAAGATGAACACAATAAACATGATGGATAGCTCAGAAAATCAAATTAACTAGTTAAATGGCTAATATGAGAAATTTATTCTAAAGCCCAAAGAAAAGTTTGATACAATACAATGAACAGGGAAGTGAGTGAGATGAAGGAGAGATTGAGATGATTCACTTTATGCTTAATAGAATATTCATTAATTGTACAGAAATAGATTTGACAGGAACAGGATTTACCCTGTACTAAGCAAAATTAATAAGTTTTTAAAATGCAGATACTCAGACCTAATCTAGAGTAGTTAAAAATGTCACGTATAAACAAATCATTTTAGGATATTCCAGTTGGGAACAATAAGTTGTTACTAATAAATGAACAAAATGCATCCTAGCTTGAGGCCCTCCTCACATTAGTAAATGTATGATGGTAGAATTGTATTTACAAGGTCTTAATGAGAAAAAAAGATGATGGCCCAAAATTTCTGTAAACAGTCACATAGCCATCGCTCCTGAGGGCACCTCAATGATATCCCCATATATTTGAGACTTCAGAAATTGGAATAATACTTTATATGTTCCCCAAAACGTATTTTTTCAAATATTTGTTCTAGAACACTGAAGATAAACCAAAATGAGGAACTAAAATTATAAATTAATAAAGAAAAAGGGTTGGCAGCAGAGAAAGTAGCTAAATTTAGTGCTAATCCTGAATGAATCTAATATTGTAGATTTTATTGGCAAGACTTGTGAATATGTGAGAAAGGCAAGAGGGGTGGTAAGTAATAATATGTGAATTTTCTTATCAGATAGATGTTATACAGAAAGGTTACCAAAATACACCATTTTCACTTAATATCAATAAAACACTAGAGAAAGATAAATATCAAAATATGTTTAAAATTAAAATTACTTGCACAAAATATAATATTTGAACATCCAAATAACTGTAGGAAAAATAAACAGCAAGTAAACAAAAAAACTATTAAAATACACACATAAGGTTGGCTGTATATGTATATACATACACACACACATTCACATATGGAAGGAAATAAACAAAATTTTCAGATGTCATCTCTTTGAATGGATTGGAAGTGAGAAGTGATTGAAATGTTTTCATTATAATTTTTATATATGTACAGTATATTTTATCTTTTGCAGAAAGATTATTTATGGCTTCTATATTTTATAAAGAAAATAAGTATGATGAAAGAAAATATTTTTACATGAACTGAGGTCTGAAATAAGGCCTTGTAGATGGATGTAATTCTATTACTCTTTCCTTGATACACCCATGTTAACAGTTGGATGCTGAGCAGTCATGGGCAGAGCCCCCCCTGCCCCCTGCCTAAATCTCAGTCTATAACCATGAATTTATATAGGCCTCCAGGTTAAAGGAGCTGAGACTCTCAACTCCTTTGCTTTGAATTTCAGTTATTAAAGTAACTTGGTTATTGGCCTAACCCAAGCCTAACAGATAATGCTGTAGGTAGTAGTCAGCAAGCTCCCTATGGCAAAATTCACCAGGAAGTTAGAAGAACTGATCTGAAAGTCCATCCTCCACACCGAGAACCAAGGATTTAGGGGGAATAATGTGGTTTCTAGTTTGCGAGGCAGCTCGTAGAGAACCTGCTATCATGGTGGAAGCTTTATATTATAAAGGCGATGACTATATGACTTAATCTAGAGCTGTAAGCGTAGGGACCTAAACAAATTTGAGCTATGGCTACACTTGGATGATTGTAAAGAGAGAAAATATATGCCCCCCCTCCCAACTCGACCAATCACCATGGCTGAAGTGAGCTCTGCATTGTAAATATTGGCAGAGCCTGAATCAGGTAGCTCAGCTGGAATCACACGTCTGCTGTAACTCGGGTGTTATATATAATAGCAATAACCAAAACACATAAAATATCATGTGTCCGGTCCACTTCTGAGTTCTTTAAATACAAAGTTCATTTAATTCTCTAAACAACCCTATAAGGCAGTACTATTATCTCAATTTGATAACAGAGAAAACTGAGACACAAAATGATTACAGACTTTGATCAAGTGGTGGAGCAAAGCTCTGTATTAAAGCAGTGTCATTCAAGCGTCTGTGGGTTCCGTCACTACACTATGTCAATGGCAACAAAGGTTATAGATAAGCCTCTGGGGACTGCATTACCCATGTATAAATTATAACATCTAAACTATCCTTAATCTCTAATGTGTTGAAATTAAATTCACACTAAGATGGCAAGGTGTCCTATCAATAGACACGTACAGATCCATGGATTATAATGATGACAGGCACATTCCCTTTAAAAAGAAGTGCCCAAATCTATCCCTGCCACAGGGCCCTTATTTTTCTTTCATTTTAGTGAGATTTAGTACCAATATAAGCCTCTGTGAAGACCCACAAGAAATGACCCTCC
Organism: Lipotes vexillifer; assembly: GCF_000442215.2. Lineage (NCBI taxonomy): Eukaryota > Metazoa > Chordata > Mammalia > Artiodactyla > Lipotidae > Lipotes > Lipotes vexillifer. The sequence continues at coordinate 1,033,433 of NW_006777084.1, forward strand.
AGTCTAGAAAGTGACTGTGAAGAGAAGCTGATATTTTGTGCTTCAAGTAATAGCTATTTATATTAGCTTTTATTATTTTCTGCTGCTTTACCGGAAGCATTTCTGACCAATCAGACAAATTCGTATTTGACTTGATTACCCAATCTAGGCATTAGCCTATGAAAGCAGAGATCATCCAGCAGATCCTCAGCAGTAAAATAGTAGTTTTAAAATATTCAGAAGGAATGGAGACATTTCATCCTGAGCATATATACTCATATATTCATACTGAATCCAGAGCTGTACTCAAATTCTGATATCTAATTTTGTTAGGTATAATTATTTTATAATAATCAACAACAGTTACGCCTTTTCTTCTGGGAAAGTAATATTCAAGATTCAATTAGTGATATAGTTCTGAAATACTAATTAAACTCATAAGTTTCCAATAAACCGATCAAACAAATTTCAAAAAGTGAAAAGATCTATTTCAATCCATAAGTTGTCAGGCACAGGGTAATTGATTGATGCAGATATTTACAGAAGCTACCAATTACTACACATTCCGGTTCCTCAGTGAAATGTATGAAGCCTGGAAGACTTTTCAAGAAGGTTTGCTTTTCTTTTATTATATTTTTCTCCCATGCTTTCAGATAAAAATGTGTGATAGAGGGATAATAAATAAAACTTAATGCAGAAATACCCTGGAAATAAGTCATGGGAGAGATCTCACAGGGTATATTCAAATATAATTAGGCTTCTAGCTTTAGTTTTGTGGTGGAATTTTATTCATTATCTGAAATCCTATTCTTGAGCAGATTGATAAAGGTTTAGATTGGAATAAGTAGGTGAATTCCATTAATACTGTATTTTTCCTCCAGTTGTTTCTCTTACTTTTTTGTCTGTCATGATAATGATGCATTTGTTCCTCATTTTAGGGAGGAACAAATATAAATAAAAGTTTATAAAACTTTTATAAATAAAAGTTAAACAAAAACATTTCTGAACCTGAGGAGAATTTCCTAGTGGAATGTTTCATGGAGGAAAAGGATAATTTAATTCTATAAATATTAATTGTATTCTATGTTTTACTACTTTTAGGTTTTACAAGAAAAGGTTGTCTTGATACAAAAGAAAATGGTTAAGAAAACAAACAAATATACAAAAAACTCCAAATGACAACAAAAATATCAATGTTACCCAGTGTTGATTTCACACACAAAAAATCTAATCAATGATTTGTTTTACTCTCAGCAAAGAACTCTTCTTATATAGCATGTGTCTAATGATTTTAGGCTTATCTCTTGTTTAGTTTCGCTGCATAATTATGTAGCAGAGTCAGAAGTGCTATGAGGAATTGAACTCTGCTTCCCTGGTCTGCAATACATTTTCTGTGCACTCACCCTGCTGTTTCTTGCTCTATCACATACGGTGGAAAATCATATCTGTTTAGAACTCCTAGGATAAAAGGTTTTCTGCAATAACCCAACAATAGTAATAAGACAGAAGCACCAACATGAAATGGATAAACATTTTACTGATGAATCGTTGTGCATTGAAAGAGGGAGTGAATTAACACTCAACATGTTCCATTGCTAGACGTTCAAGTTGAGAATTCAACATCTGGACTGCAGAGACCAGATGGTTACAGTGTGAAAATTTGGCAACTTAAAATAAAGCCTTCAGAAGACTAAGAGCTCCCCAGCAGGGGGAAAATGATAAAGATTGCTAGAGCTGAAATTCATCTAAAACTATAAAGTCACAATTTTCTTTTATGGGCACAACTAGAATTATGGGTAACATCAAGAGGCACGTGAAGCACATTATATGGAGACAGTTGGGCCATTTTAATTCCTCTTTTAATAGTTTCAATATTGATAATAGATCACTAAACTGTAACCTCCATGAGGTTTGCAACCTTCTAAACGTAGTTTCCAGCAGAGTGTTTAGCATAGAGCAGCTTTTCAGTACATATTTGATGAATGTAAGAATGAATGAATGCATTGATGGAAGTATCTGCATTTACAGATTGTTAAGAGTACATATTGTTCACACAATTACTATGTTCATGTTACAAGAGAAGGAAACTATTAAATCTTCCCTTTGCTAGATTTAGAGAAAATTTTGCTCACTCCATATTTCAGTAGAAACTTTAGATTATTTCTTCAGTGCTTCTGTATGTTTATCTTCTTTTCAAAATCTATACATGTTCAAAAAATGTGTTGTCTACTTCTCAAGCTGTTCAAAGAATTCATTCCTCAGGTTGCCTATCTATCTTAGCCAGTCTACAAAAATAAAATGTGAGACCTGCATTAATATCAGTGACATATTGTTCAGTGTAGAGCAAAGTATAGAAGTAGTGGCCTGACATTCATTATTGGACTATAACAAATGAACTTATTGGCGAATAAGCATCACTTGTTTACAGACTCTGCACGCACGCACACACACACCCGTCCCCTGCTGGAATCCTCAGAGCAGGAGGAGGACAGTCCCCAGGAGTTTTGCTGCACGCAGCCTCATTGCCAAATACCAGATAATCTATAAACAAAAATTTAACTTTATCACAAACTGGCTACCTAATGAGATCTTCCTAAAAAAGCAAATTATTTTTGTATGTGAAAAGCCTTTCCTCCATAGGCTTAAACTGAGGATCCCATAATAATGGATTTACAGTAATGCTTGCACAATCTCAGGCAACATAAAGCAAACTCAATGGAAAATGTAAACTTTTTCTCATTCAAATAATATTATTAAATTCTTTTTAAAAATAAATGTATTTATTTATTTTTGGCTGCTTTGGGTCTTCGTTGCTGCGCACGGGCTTTCTCTAGTTGCGGTGAGTGGGGGCTACTCTTCGTTGTGGTGCGCAGGCTTCTCATTGCGTTGGCTTCTCTTATTACGGAGCACGGTCTCTAGGCACGCGGGCTTCAGTAGTTGTGGCTTGCGGGCTCTAGAGTGCAGTCTCAGAAGTTGTGGCATACGGGGTTAGTTGCTCTGCTGCATGGGGGATCTTACTGGACCAGGGCTCAAACCCAGGTCCCCTGGTACCACTGTGCCAACCAGGGAAGTCCTAAATTCTTATTTTAAAAATACACTATTTGTCTTTTGGTGACTAACATTTCACTTAGCATAATGTCCTCAAAGTTAATCCATGTTGTAGCATGTACAGGATTTCTTCTTTTTTCACTGAATAATATTCCACAGTATGTATATAACACATTTTGTTTATTAATTCATACACCAATGGACACTGGGCTGTTTCTACCTCTTGGCTATTGTGAATAATGCTGCTATGCCCATAGGTATACAAATATCTCTTTGAGGTTCTGTCACACTTAAAAATGGCTAAGACGGTAAATTTCATGTTATGTCATTTTTACCACAGTTTAAAATTTAAAAAGATATGTAGTCCACATCAAAATGTGTTCTCTAACTCTGTGTATGCTTTGTTCAAAGTATTCAAAAGTCTATTCACCGAAAAAGAAATTTATGACAATAAAAATTTGTAAGCATAAGAAGCAAACTCATCAATGAATTTTTCTATGTACTTAAAAATATTTAACAATTAAAATCTCAGAAATATTTTATACTTGTTCTTGGTATTTAATTCCAGGAACTCAATATTCTAGGACTATTCATTATATTTAAAATGCCAAAGTCTGTGCATTAAAATATAATGGGATAGTCAAACAATGTTGTAGCTATCTCTTGATAGGTACTATGACATGTTTGAGATAAGGACTTGAGACAAATATTACTACTTTCTTGTTTTGTTTAGATATTTATAGACGACAACTTTTGAATGATGGAAGTGTCTAAAATTAAATAAATTCAGTTATCCAAAGTGTTATTTATGAAAAGTGAAATACCTATTGGTGGATGTAAGGCTTTATTTTCTTTTTTAAAGTTCTTTATTGAAGATTTTTTTTTTTTACTTGACACCATAGTAAGATTGAACCTAGTTATGAGAATCAAGTTCAATTATCAATATATATAAAACTGTAAAACCTGTGGGACATTAAAGAAATTTTAATAAAAAGATGATCCATTTCCCTAAGAAATCATGTCTCTGTGGAATAAATGTAAAAATCTCATTGGGTTAAGGCCCATGGAATCTGGGTTTTTACTTTTGTTTAGCCAACCTTTAAAGTATATTGTGATGGATAGCAAATCACATACAGCCCTGAGCTTCAATTTCACCTTCTGTTATCTTATTTCAATAAAAGAATAGATAATCAGAATAAGAAATCAAAAAGAATTTGAAAACTTAAAGTGTTAGAAATTATCATTAGGGAAAATGGGACATATATGATGTCTTATCTCATGATTCATTTGATCAAATTTTCCTTGCTGAGTAAGATATTCCATTGAGTAATGAGCCACTAAATTATTTAAGAGGGTTGTGAGTTAATTTTTCAAAATGTCTTATGATTCTGGTACTTCTGCAGTTAAGTTGGACATTAACAAATTCTAAATTAGTCAAAGGCATAAAGCAGAACTACTGGAATTAGCATAATGCTTGAACATTATGGACCCTCAGTAAGTGTTTGCTGGACCAGTATTAATTGGAAATATGAAGCATTTATACTTATACAGCATGCAAGTAACTGTCTTTGTGAGAACATATTGATACAGTTGTTTTGCTTTTATAGACATAGCAGTGATGTAAAACAGTGTTCTGGGAAAAGCACAGGATTCAGTGTCATACAGACTTGTTTGAATCTATTTCTTTCCCCAAACATGTGGCAGGAGCAAATGATTGACTTCTAGAATTCTCACTTACTCATCTACTAAAAGAAATAATAACATTATAGTTTTTTAAAAAAAGACAGATGTAGATGTAGTGTTATCAAAACTACAAATTGAAACCAGCCCTACGTTTTTTACATCAATTGAAGAAACAATTCTGTGAAGATAAAGAGGCAATGGATATACTAATTTGAATTATATTAGTGGACACGGTGTTCTCCAAAGGAGTTTTTTGGTAATACTAATAATCTGAGATTCTGTTATGTTAGAAATTAAATTTAATGTGAATGGCAAATATATTTCAAGTAAATTTTAGCCTACTAAAACGTCTAAAACTAGAATAGATCTTCCTATTTTAAAAATAATCTTTTGGGAACCACAAAAGACCCCCAGTAGACAAAGCAATCTTGAGAAAGAAGAACAAAGCTAGAGGCATCATGCTCTCTGATTTTAAACTATGTTACAAAACATAGCTTAATGGTAATAAAAACAGTACAATATTGGCATTAAAAACAGACACATGGAACAGAATAGCCCAGAAATACACCCACATATATATGGACATTTAATTAACGACAAAGGAGCCAAAAATATACAATGGGGAAAGGACAGTTTCTCAAATAAATGGTGTTGGGAAAACTGAACACCCACATGCAAATGAATGAAACTGGACCACTAGCTTACGTTATACCCCCCAAAATAGCTCAGAATGAATTAAAGACTTGAACGTGAGACCTGAAACCATACAACTCCTAAAACTTGTTTCTTGTTTCTTGGTCATAGCCACGTTCACTTTTTCCTCTAGCCATTTGAATATATGTAGTACATGTATATATTGATAATAGTTCTTTTAAATGTCCTAATCTCCTAACTCCATCAAATCTGGCATTTTTACTGTGTTTTTCCTCCTAATTATTAACCATATTTTCCTATGCATTTGCATGTGCAGTGTGATAGAGATAATCTTGAGGTAGCCCTCACAATCACCACTTTCCAGTGTTCGTGCTTTTGTGTGATCTCCTTGTCAGTGTGGGTGAGTCCTGTGGTTTGCTTCTAACCAGTAGAATACAGCCAAGGTAACAAGATATACATGACTATTTACGTGGAATTATGTTACATAAAATGGTAGCTCTCTTGCTGAGTTCTCTCTTTCTGAGTTCTCTCTCTCTTTGAGTTGTCTCTCTCTCTCTGAGTTCTCTCTGTCTCTCTTTCTGTCTGTGAGGAAGCCTGCAGCATGTTAGGAAGCCCCACGTGGTGAGAAACTATGGTCAGACTGTAGGGATTGAGCATAACCTCCTGCCAGTTGAGAAGACAGGAAGACACCTGAAGCTATTAATATGACAACTGCAAGGAGCTGAGTGTTGCCAGACACCACACAAGTGGCACAGTGACTCCTTCTCCAGTAGAGCCTCTGGATGAGAAAGTAGCCCTCACTGATGCCTTGATTGCATCCCTTCAGGGGATCCAGATAAGCCAAGTCTGGACTCCTGACCCAGAGAAACAGTGAGAAGACGCATGTGTTGTTTTAAGCCACTAAGTTCATGGTAATATTGTTATGCAACAATACATATTATAGATTTTGGAGTCGGGGGGCAAAATGGAGACAGCAACCATCTGGTGGCACACTCATATTGTTAGTGATCTGCTGACTCACACTGTTGGTGTAAAGCAGCAGCTGGGTCTTCAATGACTTTCCTTTCCTCCTGGATATTCCTTCAGTTTCTCTGACTCCTGACTAACGGTGTGTATTCAGCTCTGGGATAAATGGTCCTGGATTATACAAGATACCATTTTCCTTGTCTCTAGGGTCAGAGGCAATGAGAATGGGCATGAGTGTCCTTCTAATCACATGGGACCCCAGACTGTAAGCTTCCCTTTCTGTCTGCCTGCCTGCCTGCCTATGGAATTTTGGGGTCCAGCATTATGTGTAGAGACAAACTGGAAGAAACTGCTTAGCCAGATTTCATAATTATATAATTTAATCCCTTGTGAAATATATTTATTATATATAACACTATATGTGAAGATATAAATAAATAAATTACATATGTAATAGGTTGATTTCCTACTGGTTCTACTCCTTTGGTGGAACACTGACTCACTGACTGATATACCTGGTAATTGGTGATTGAGTGCTGAACATTGTGAATCTTAAATCTGAGTGATGGATTTTGTTGTATTCCTCTAAATTGTGTTGGATTTTTCTTGGGATGCAATTAAATTACTTGGATCAGTTGAATCCTTTTAAGGCTTGCTTTAAAATTTGTTAGAGTGAGTACAGATTAGCTGTTACTGTGGACATAATTAAGCCCCATTATTAATTTAATAACTCTCAAACCTTGCATGATCTATGGGTTAAGAGGTCTTTCTATTCTGGCTGACGGGAAGATAAGTTCTTCCCAGCCCTTTGTGAGCTCCAGGAATTGATAATCCTACTATGTCAAGTAATTTTCTCCCTGCCCTTGTGTAATTTACTTTTATATATAGCCATATTAATACTCAACTAAAACTTGAGGAGGCCCCTTTCAATATCTATCTAACTCCTTTTTTTCCCAATATTCTGCCCCCCCCAGTTTTGTCTGTGTTAGGCTGCCTGAATTCTGATATTGATCTCTTCAACAGAATAAGATCTCTGGATTCTATTTGCATTTCCCCTCCCTGCACAAGGCTTACTTCCTTTGTTTCCCTTCACTCAGAGATCACAGACCTGTCTTACGTATTGTCACACGTATGAAAATCATAATTTCATACCTACTGTTCAGTTTTCTAGTATTTTAAAGCACTTGGGACAATCCAGTCTTTGTTAGTCCGTCATGGTTGGAAGCAAAAGTCCTACCATTGAATCTGTTATGCATTTCCTCTTCTCTTCTTTTGTACCACCATTTATTATTGTAGGTAATTAGCTCTTTGTGATGATTACTATGCTGCCTAGCCTATTCATATTTACACCTATTCATATTTACCTGTTCATATTTACAGATAGATGTAAATAGATACAATCCTGATACTTTTTTAAAAATCTGTGGTAAAATCTTGAAATAGAAAGCAGAGATTTACTGTCAAGTGAAACACTTCTTATGACTGTCTATATTTTTGTAATCGGCTGTTATAAACTGACATAAGCCAGTTGTTCATTTTGTAAATGACAGGTTCTTTTGGTAAGTATCAGGAGCCTTTGATGATTGGATGCAGGTGGGATCTGAATGTACTGTACTTATCTCTGAATGCTGCTATTAGGTTGTGCATCACAGTGAAAGCAAGTATGCATTTTGCAATTCTGCCAAGAGAGCAGGGAAACACAGTTTTGCATATTGTCTGTAGTTCAAGGTGATCTCTCTTTCTTTGACCTCCAAATCACAGACTAACACCTTGAACAATATAATGTTTTTATATTAGGAATAACCCTGTAGTTGAACTAGATGACAACTCCTTCCATGAAGTGGAGGCATTATGGACCAATGTGGTCTAGATCCCAAGTGCTGAAATAATAGAACCCTGAGATTACCCACCAAGATACACCAGTCTGGGACCCCCTCAATCCCCACACGTGGCAGGGTCTGGAAGCTTGCAGGCCACTAGGATCTCCCATAATCTGCCATGGGGTACATTCTGTCTGATGCTGAGAGAGTTACAGGAAGCTGAGACTTCGGTCTCCTTGACACCCAAAAGCAGTGTGGGTCTCAAGGACCATCATGGTCACTCCTGAGTGCAGAGAGGTCCCTCTGCATCCCTGGAGCAGGTACCCAGCTCTGCTGGGCCTCCACCCTTGGAAGAACACCTAGACCTTTGTGCCAGACCCAGACCTTGTAAGGCCCTGGGGCAGTGGGAGACAGGGAGATGGAAGTTTGCCAAGGAATCTGTCCTTATTGAGAGCTGGGACTGTGAGAGCAGGAGCCCGGGCCATCCGAATTTGATGAGAAATGGGGTGGTTCCTTCCTTGTGCCTGGGCTGTGCCTCTGAACAGAAGCCTCTGCTCCTGGAGGGACACTGTCTGAGAGGATGAGGGAGAGCATGATAGCCAGCTGTCCCTGTTTGCCAGCTGCCTGCCTGCTGCAGGGATAGCACCAGCAATGTCCAGATTCTCTGCTGGGAAGGAGGCAGAATTCCAGGACTAGGGCCTTAACTCCAGTCCACAGCAACCCACCATTTTGCCCCTACAACACCCACCTGCTGGCTCCCCCGGCTCCTAGGAGTTGGGGCACTACAGCAACCTCTGGAGACTCAAGTCCCATCTGCTTTCACACAGCAGTGAGGTCCCTGACCCCCACCAGTCCACCTCTACCACCTCCTACTCTCAGAACTGCAAACTCCCCAGACACCCAGAAAGTCAAGTGTTCAAATCTATAATATAGATTATAGATTTAAGTACTTGGAGTATGGAGTGGAGATGTAGCCTATAAAGAGAAAAAAGGGTGTGAGTCATGTGTATAGCTCTGTCAACAAAATTGTGTCCCGAAACAATGTCCCCTGTGCCCATCATCAAGGAATTGCACTGTCTTCAACATGTGTTCAGATGCTTCAAGTCTTTCTCAATCCTTTCATGGAAGGCAACTCATACTTTAACAATTCAGTAAATTAAAACGATACTATTTTATCTACTTAGATAAGGATTCCAAACATGTCTCCAGACATTGCCAAATACCCGTGGAACTGGGGACAGATGACCCCTAATTGAGAGCCACTAGAACTACATATTAAAAAAAAATTTTAATAAAAGAAGATAACCTAGAATAGCCAAACCAGTCTTGAAAAATAAAAACAAAATTGGAAGACTCACACTTCCTGTTCTCAAAACTGACTTCAAAGTCTCATTAATTAAAACAGTGTGGTGGTGACATAAGGATAGACACAGACCAGTGGACTAGACTGAGAATCCAGAAATAAACCCTCCCAGTTACAGTCAGTTGATCTTTGACTAGAGTGCCAAGATAATTCAATGGGGAAGGAATATTCTCTTCAATAGATGTTGCTGGAACAGCTGGATTAATCACATGCAAAAATGAAGCTGGACCCCTGCCTCACACCACATACAAAAATTAACTCAATATGGATTAAAGACCTAAGTGTATAGCAAAACCTATAAAACTGTTAGAAGAAAACGTAGGGGAAAATCATCATAAGCTTGGATTAGGTTATAGTTTTTTAAAAATTTCTCATTTTACTTCAGAAAGTAAAGATTCACTGGAAACAACTGCCTACCAGATTAACAGTACCTGTTTAGCCTTATGTTGTTTTGCACACCAAGATGACACAAAACATTCCGGGTTCGTGTCCATGCTTTTGAGGATGGAAGCCACACGAGATGCCTACTGCTGGTTTTTCATCCTCAGGAAAGGATGTTGAGGCTGGTAGCAGCTGTCTCCCATGGTTTTGCCCTTCGATGACAAGATGCAAGTAGCCATCCTTTGGGCATCTTGATGCTCCTGCAGCAAATATCAGAGGGCTGAAAAGTAAGTTCCAGTGCAGAGCCACACTACTGGAAATAGAGCAAGACTTGGGCTTGTTGTCTTCATTACAATACGAAAGCTTCACCTTCCAAGCAAAGAAAGATACGAAGTGGCACATATTCTGAGTGGCTGTTAATCACCTAATCTTACGCTCAACAATAGCTTTTGAGTCCTGTGTTGCGTTTCCAGATGCTAAGGGGATAGAAGATAGGACGCATCGGCTCTAATAAATTCTACACAGGAAACTTTGTGTTTCAAGATGAATCAAAGACCCAAAAGAGCACAAACAGTGAAAACTCAAACTACCAGAGAGACTTCTTTGATACATATTTCCATTTTCAGATCCCATCTGATCTCTATGTCAAAAGAAAATGATGAAAAACTCATTAACTAATTTCCTGTTATTATTTCTATCCTGGCCTATCCTTAGCAAAGATTCTAATTTTTTCCACCTTTATTGATGTATGATTGACATATAAATGTATATATTTAAGGTGTAAAAAAATGTTGTCCTGCATCTTTCTCTCTCTCCTCTCCGCTCCTTGGTTTCCCATTTCATGTATGTTTGTTCATTTGAAGCTGTTCCATAGGTTTAGAGTTTCTGTTCATCTTTCTTCATTCTATTCTGTCTAAATTTGGAAACTGCCTTAGGCAGTAAGCTGAGGCAAACATGAAAACATGAGACTCATGTTTCTTGCTCCCTTTTCCTTCAGAATTCACTAGCTGTTGCCCAATGACAGAAGACTATCATTTCATCATTTCATTTATATTGTCCTATTTTCTATGTGTGGATGGTGAGAGGATAATTCTCAAAGCAGTTAGTAATACTTAGGTCCATTTTTTACTATGTGAATATTATACATTTGTATCCCTGTTTCTCTATTCTAAAACATGGTAGCTATATTATTTCAGTGTGAATAAAAAATTGGGTTCTGCTGTATATGGATATAAGAAAAAAAAACTTGTGCATTTAAAACAAATGCATAACAGTACAGTCACAGAAATAAGGATTTTCATATGTAGTTTAAGCAAATTTTTACTTTATGGAAAATTAAGGGTCTAAGTATTATATAAAGGCAAAATTGGCACCTGTGAAATACTGATTTAAATTTCATTTCAGTGCTTCAAGTGAAAAACATACATAAAGAATAACGGGTGCAAATGATGTGATTTTTCCTAATGATTTGTCATCCTGTGGCCTCACTGACTTTCCTACCATGTGATGTTACCACTCTCTCATATAACCTACCTACCATAATAATGTGAGTAATAATTATATCCCACTGGCTTCCCTTGCAGTGCTTTCATGTGGCTAGTCTTTTATTGTTATTTCTTGCTGAGCTTTTTTTCCAGCATTTTAAATTCCCCACTGCCTTAATTTAAAGTTACTGAAGCATATAAGCAAAAATATCACTTTCTTTGAAAATAACTTTTTGAGGCTAGTAAAAACTCCAAATCTCTTACTCATTTTTGGGGAGGAAAACCCAAACTAATTCAATATTATTAGCATAAATCTTCTAATAAAAGACTTGTTCTTAAAATATCCAGCAGTTTGGAGGACTACCCAGAACTTAGGAAAACTAAGCTCTGGACAGGTATTATCTTACATTGTGAATGAAATATTACTGCATAGAGCACACTAGAATGGCTGAAAATATTTGCACAGCAAGGAGAAAAATAGTATAGGTTTTATCACCATCCAATTGAAAACCAGCTTTGGGAATTTATATACTTTTATTCTTCTTAAAAAAAACAAAAATAAATATTGTCTGTAAGGACAAATCACAAGAGGCCATAAGTCCTCTTGAAGACATTCCTTTGAAAAGGACAACTTACAAAAGAATTATAGTCAAGATCCAGAGATTTTTTTCCCTAAAGAGTTATTTGGTGATAATACTGGAAAATCAGCAGACATATCTAATAATTACACTCATTCCTAAAATGTTATATTCAAACACTAGCAATATTAAAGCATTCTATCTTCATAATAGCGTCACTGAGCTATAACTCACATACTATAAAGCTCACCTTTTGAAAGTATAGAATTCAGTGTTTTTTAAATATAATCACAAAGTTGTGCATCATCACTGCCATCTAAATTTAGAATATTTACCCCCCCACCAAAATCCCATACCTATTAGCAGTCACACTCCACCTTCCCCTCCCCCATGGCCACTGGAAATAACTAATCTAATTTCTCTCCCTGTGGATTTTCCTATTCTGGACATTTCATATAAGTGGAATCATACAGTATACGGCCTGTTGCATCTGAATTCTTCGAATCTGTCCCCATGTCACAAAACTTCAACCTCCAAAGTACTCCACCAGTATATTCTCCAATACTACTATTCTCTCCAATACTACTACTAAAGATTTATTCAAACTGTCATAATTTCTTATGTAATTTGTTGTATTCATCTACTAAATTGTTTATTATCTGTCCTTGTTTACAGTCAGTCTGGTACTTCTCAATAAGCTCAGTGAGAGAGAGGGAGGGGCAGAGAGAAAGGATGAACAGAGAGAGAATGAATGCTTGTTTTGCCTTTATTGTACCTTCATCATGTGTCGCATTGAGCTACACAATAAGAGGTAATAAGTAGTCACTCATGTTTTGGATACATATATGAGTGAATGAATGAACGAAAGGTTGCATGCATGACTGGAAGGCTTACACTCTGTTACCATAATGATTTTTCTAAATGTAAATATAGCCACATCACTCTTAAGCTTAAAATCTTTCACTCCATGACCTTAAATATGAAGCCCACGTGATGTGGAATCTAAGAATATCTGTTTGCATCAGTTTTCACCACTCTTTCACATACCAGTATTTAGCTTATATTCAACCCTTTGATTTTTTTTTTTTTGTCCTTCTCTGAAAACACCATTTTATTGATCTCCATGTCTTTAGGCATAATAAAGGCATCTATAGCACTTCTTTAGACATTCACTTCCTGAAGGAAGTTGAGCACATTGCTTACCTCTATCACCGAGCTATTAAGTTCCATTACGATTTTTGGTTTAGTATTTGCCATCTCTGCTTCCCTTTAGAAGGTGAAACTTACCAGGAAAGGATGAAGTCTTCGTATGCCCAGGGTCTTGTAGACTCTGCACTCAGTAGACACACAATATATACTATTAAATTTTTTTTTTTAATTAATGAGCTAAGACAAACAACACAAAAAGTGTGCTGGTGCATTTAGGTACTTGCATAAGGTTTAATTTGGGCTAGACATCATTAGATTCAAGATCTTTTTTCTTCTCTTTTTTCAGGTATCCAGAAAAATTGTAGACTTAAAGTAAGAGAGCTGATACTTTGAGACTTGAGGAAGCTGGAAATTAATATTTTTGCCTTGCTATGTATTGGTAAATAAAAATTATAGGAATTTCCACAAAGGTTGGGGAAAACATGGCCACAGAATTTTCTAAAAAATGGTACTTATTGCCTATATATTTGAATATGCATATCTTACTTTACAAGTATTAACAGTTTTAGATACATATTCAAACATTATTATCTGTATCTTACACTCAAGGAAATTGAGGCTCTGAGATGTTAATTGACTTGTCCAATTTCATGCAGAGAAAATAGCAGAGTTGCCAAATTCCTCTGTATCTTTCTAGACCCGGAATAATGGAGAACCCACTATGTTAAACTTTGGTGGCCTCTACAGCACAAAGAAAAGTGAGATGTCTGGAGACTTACACCAACAGTTTTATAGATGCTTTGCCTGGGAAGAACTCATGTTACTTCCATTAACAGCTTATTGACTGGAATCAGCCACGTGGCCACATTTAGGTGCATATATTGTTTGTAACTGTTATGTTTTCCTAAAGACCCTTTTATCATTATAAGATCTCCTTTGTCTCTAGTAACACTTTTTGTCATAAAGACTATGATATTAGTGAAGTCTGATATTAATATAGCCATACCAACCCTCTTCTGGTTACGGATTGCATGGTATATCCTTATGCATCTTATTATACTCAATCTATATGTCTTTGAATCTAAAGTGTGTCTCTGGAAGACAGTATATAGTTGTGTAATGGTTTTTAATCATTCTGCCATTCCCCAGCCTTTAATTGGAGTGTTTACTCCATTTACATTTAATTACTAAAAAGATTATATTTGTGTCATCCATTTGCTATATATTTTCTATGTGTATTATATCATTTTTTTCTCTTTTCCTCCTTTACTGCTTTCCTTTGTGTTAAATAGACGTTGTATAGTACATTGTGTGAAAAAAAATTAATTTTACCCAAAGAGAGATCTGGCCTCTGCCCTTAGTTCCTGGGATATAATATCTAAGCCCTTGGAATGTATGGCTTGATAATAGTGTATTTGTTTATGTGGGGACTTTGAGCCACAGAAGATAGTAACAATGTGATTTATTGTGAGGATTTTGGGTCATGAAGAATCAGCTTGACCTCTGAAGGGGCTGGAGGCAAAGATTAGCCACACGTAATCAGCCACATCTACATGACAAAGCACCAATAAAAGCTCAGGGCACCAAGGCTCCAGTGAGCATTCCTGGCTGGCAGTGATGCATGCATATTGTCTGCCACACATTGTTGCTAGGAGCCACTGCTCTCCATGACTCTGCTGGGAGAGGAAAACTGGAAGCTCTGTAATTGGAACTCTCCTAGACTCTTCCCCATGTGTCTCTTCCCTTAGTTAATTTTAATCTATATCCTTGTACTGTAATAAACTGTAGCAGTGAGTATAACTGATTTTGGTGAGTTCTGTGAGGGCTTCTAGTGAATTTTCAAGCTGAGAGTAGTCTTGTGGATCCCTGAATTTGCAACTGGTGTTAGAAGTGAGGTAGTCTTATGGCTGATTTCCTAACTTTACAGTGCCATTTTAATTCCATGTTTCCTTTATTATATTTAAAGTTACCTAATTACCTAAAGGTAATCCCCATGGGGATTATAATTAACATCTTAATTTAAAGCAATCTAGTTTGAATTAACATCTACTTAATTTCCATAGTACACAAAATTTTGCTCCAATATAGCTCTGCTCCCCTCTTTTATAGTATTATTGCCATACAGGTTACATCTTTATACATGATAAAGCCATTAATACAGTTTTATATTTATTGCTTTATGTAGTTGTTTTCTATATCAGAGAAGAGAATTATAATGTCTATACTCTTTTTAATAGTTAACTATGTAGTTATCTTTACCAGTGCTCTTTTGATGTAGGTTTGAATCACGGTCTAGTGTTTCTTTCTTCTTTTTTATTTTTAATTCAGGCTGAAGGGCTCTCATTATTTTTTTTCTCTCATTATTTATTGTAAAAAATGTCTGCTAGTGACAGTTTCTCTCATTTGTTGATCTGATAATAGCTTAATTTATTGTTCATATATTAGGGATAGTTTTGCTGGATATAGAATTCTTAGCTGACAGTCCTTTTTTCCTTTAGCCATTTGACTCTGCCATACTTTGCCTCTGGTCTTCATGATTTCTGGAAGGAATTCAACTGTTTTTCTCATTGAAGGTCCCTCATATTTGATGAGTCACTATCTCCTGTTACTTTCAAGATTCTATTTTTAGTTTTGACAGTTCAACTGTGATGCAACAAGGTGTATAATTCTTTGAGTTTATTCCAATTGGAATTGATTTAAGATTTGTAGATGGGCAGATTAATTATATTCACTAAATATGTGACTTTATTGGCCATAATTTCTTCAAATAAACTTTCTGCCTCTTTCTCTCCACTCTTATGAGATTCCCATTGTACATTGGTTGGCATACTTGATGGTGTCTCTCAGGTCTCTGAAACTGTGTTCATTCATCTGTATCTTTCCTTATTTCTGTGTTCCACTAGATAACCTTAATAAATATATCTTCATGTTAGCTGATTCTTTTTTTTTTTTTTGTGGGTAGTTCAAGTGAAAGTACAGCTTTTTTATTTGTTTTTTTATACTGCAGGTTCTTATTAGTCATCAATTTTATACACATCAGTGTATACATGTCAATCCCAATCCCCCAGTTCAGCACACCACCGTCCCCACCCCACTGCGGTTTCCCCCCTTGGTGTCCATACGTTTGTTCTCTACATCTGTGTCTCAGTTTCTGCCGAGCAAACCAGTTCATCCATACCATTTTTCTAGGTTCCACATACATGCGTTAATATGTGATATTTGTTTTTCTCTTTCTGACTTACTTCACTCTGTATGACAGTCTCTAGGTCTATCCACATCTCTACAAATGACCCAGTTTCATTCCTTTTTATGGCTGAGTAATTTTCCATTGTATTTATGTACCACATCTTCTTTATCCATTCGTCTGTCCATGGACATTTAGGTTGCTTCCATGACCTGGCTATTGTAAATAGTGCTGCAATGAACATTGGGGTGCATGTGTCTTTTTGAACTATGGTTTTCTCTGGGTATATGCCCAGTAGTGGGATTGCTGGATCATATGGTAATTCTATTTCTGGTTTTTTAAGGAACCTCCATACTGTTCTCCATAGTGGCTGTATCAGTTTACATTCCCACCAACAGTGCAAGAGGGTTCCTTTTTCCCCACACCCTCTCCAGCATTTGTTGTTTGTAGATTTTCTGATGATGCCCATTCTAACTGGTGTGAGGTGATACCTCATTGTAGTTTTGATTTGCATTTCTCTAATAATGAGTGATGTTGAGCAGCTTTTCATGTGCTTCTTGGCCATCTGTATGTCTTTTTTGGAGAAATGTCTAGTTAGGTCTTCTGCCCATTTTTGGATTGGGTTGTTTGTTTCTTTAATATTGAGCTGCATGAGCTGTTTATATATTTTGGAGATTAATCCTTTGTAGCTGATTCTTTCTTCTGCCAATTCAAATCTGCTGTTAAATTTCTCTAGTGATTTTTTTTTCATTACTGTTATTGCACATTTAAACTCAAGAATTTCTGTATTATTCTTTTTTAAATTTTTATCTATTTATCGCTGTTCTCTATTTGTTGAAGTATTATTCTCATACTCCTTTAATTTTCTAGATATGCTTTCTTTAGTTATTTGAGCATATTTATAATAGTTCACTTAAACTCCTTCTGTTATAAATTCTACATCTAGGATTCCTCAGAAACAGCTTTCTTTTTTTCCTTATATATAGGCCACACTCTTGTTTCCTTATGCATTTCATGTTTTTTTTTGTTGAACATTGGATATTTTAAACAATAGAATGGGGCATCCATGGAAATCATATTTTATCTAATTTGTTTGGGTTTGTGATTATTATTGGCTGTTGTCATTGAAGAGTTTATTGATGATAATCACTTGTTTAACACTGTTCCTGGACTAATTCTTTAGAGCCTCTCTTCTTTGTCAAGTGCAGCCACTGACATCTATGCTTGATGACTTAGTGGTCAGACAGTGATTAGATAGGGATATCTTTAAATACTTTGAACCAGTAAGTCTCCCAGTCTTTGCCTGGGAGCTCTGCAGGCTGTGGGGAATGTCTTTAGTGTTCTAGTAGGAAGTGTACAACTCCATCATAGCCTTCATCTTCTGCTTGCACAGACCCTCAGGGTCAGCCACAAGTGAAAATTTAGGCTCTTCTCAGCACTTTCCTGTACATGCACACAGCCTTGCACCTATATGTGACGGTTATAATCCCAGCACTATGTCAGAGCTTTAGCAAGCTACCTATGGAAATCTTTTTCAGTTAATCCTTTTAAGACTTTTGGTCAGACTGTTAGCCCCAGCAGGTAACATATCAGCTCAGAGTGATGTTAAACCACTGCTGCTGATTGTTTTCAACAAGTGTCCTAGAGAAAGGGCAGTTCAAACACAGTTCAAACAAAGGTGTTTCTAAGTCAGATGAAGTAAAACAAAATTCTGATAATGGAACTTGTCAAGGAATTGCCAGCCATGTCAAATGGTGAGAGTTCTCTCCAAACCTATCTTGCCATTTATGGTGACTGCTAGGTTTCTGTGTTTCATAGCTACCTTACTTACAAAACTGTTTTCAAGGCTACCACTGAGCTGAGAAGAAAAGTATGGGAATAGGATAAGTTAAAATGCCACAAAATTCTTTTTTCCTTCTTTTTTTTTTTTTTTTTTACTGAGATTTAGCCATTCTCTGGATTGTCACAAGCTTTTGGTTAATTTTCACAGTTTTGAAAAGTATTGATTTTGATCGTTGTTGTCAGTGTTGTCATTGTTTTTGTGGAGAAATGGACTTTCAGAGGTCCTATCTCCACCATTTAACTAACTTTGCATATAACGTAATTTGAGCTAAATATGAAACATGAGCTTTACATCCAGCACTATGAATGGTGCCGACTGGAAAAAATTTAAATAACAGGAAAAATAAGAGAAAAGTCAGATTTTGAGGGCTGATTTTTATTGCCAATTTCAAAATGAGTGAAATTTAAAAAATTAATCAGTTTTAAGTGTGGGGGGGAGAGAGAGAAAGTGTGTGTGTGTGTGTGTGTGTGTGTGTGTGTGTGTGTGTGTGTATTTGATTCACCAGGCATTGGACTTTGTAAAACAGTTTCTGAAGAAAAATAAAATTAATATTTTTCATGAATTCATTATCCTGAACCTTTCAGAGGTTAATGGGATGTGTTTTATAAGAACCTATTTTATGTCATGTTTATATTATCTGCTAGTCTAATAGAAATACACAATGGCTGGTTCCCCTGTAGTCTCCCAACAGTCAGCAATGCAGTGGAATTTCCGTTAGTCAAGTGACAGTCAGCTGCAGCCCCAGAGGAATGAGATCAGATAATGTAAGGACAATGTCCTTATGTTGGTTGGAAAAGCTTAATTATGAACACCAGTTATTTATTTGGTCATTGTATTATTAATGTAGCTGCTGCTTTATCAGTGAATTCTGGAAATATTATTTTCACCCCTTGGATATGTCAGTGATCTTGCATCTCAGAGTGTGTTTCAGACAGCCCAGGATTCTATTGGAAATGAGAGAGAGCAACAGGCAAACTCTTATGCCAACAGTCCTGAGACTCTTCAGGAAAAGACATCTCCTTTCATTTCCTACATAATAACTGTGACTTTCATTTTATCACACATGGTATTTAATTCATCTCGTGGTTCCTGCTCTAATCCAGTCGGTGACTAGACTATCAACTTGATAAGACAAGGTGAAAGAGGTTAGGAAAAAACCTTGTATTGCTATTATTTATGAATGCTTAATTTGAGAAATCTCGAAGAGGAACTTATTTTTCTTTTTCTTTAAGGAGAAGTGTAGCTTATTATGGTGACTTTGATATTTTTAAAAATAATGTGTTCTTTGCCCATGTTTGATACTAAATGAAGATAAATGTTCTATCTGTGTCTAATTATATTATGTTCTCTCTACTACACCCCAAGTAATTTTGATGAATTTACATTTATCATTGTATTATCTTAAGATAGAAATACATATGTGAAAATGTAACCAAGTAATTTAGATTTATAGAGATTGATTTGCAATGGCTCTGCTTCAAGAATCCTAATTTTCCTTACATGCCTAATTTAAATCAGACACATTTTTAGATGCCATGTTTAACAGCAGTGGTGATGATAAAAATCTCAAAGTGCAAATCCAGAAATCCTTTATTTCACAATGGCTTGTTTTAGCCAGTTAAATGTAAAATGCCGTTGAAACGAGTAACACATGACATCTGCTAATAACCACGTTTGGGAGCTTTACCTCTACCACTGTTATCATTTACCAGATTCTTGCCCATGGTCTCTTCCTATTTTTTACTTGAATTATGGTGTGACTATAATGAACCTAAAAATATTGATCTAGCATAACAGCTTTGTAGAATAACTTTATACTTAAAATAATTTATTTCAACAAAAAACCTGTAGTGGTACCTGAATTCACTGTTTTAGGATCCGTTTAATGAAATATCTTATGATTTTTTTTTCAAACACAAATCAATATGAGCCACATTCTTATACTATCAGCTAAAGAAATTTAGTTTTGAGTCAGCACAATATGTCCTTGCCTTAGGAGTACATACTACAGTCCTTGAATTTGAACTCTAAACAGGACAATAATTCCTTTTGCTTTATTCACTGCATTGCTTGTGCAGTGTATATATGTATGTTTATATTTGTGTGTGTGTGTATATGTATTGCTAGCTTTGGTGTTAGTTAAATAATTTCCCAGACATTCTGTGATGATTTTTAGAGCTATACTTTTTCTCTAGATTAATTAGTAAATAAATTAGAGAAATATTTAAGAAATTCTAAAACCGTTACTTATTCACACACACACACAAAAGAAAACAAAACAAAAACCCTAGTGAATTTGTTTGCTTGTCTCAGTGTATCTATATGAGGACTTATTTTTAATAATTATATGAAATATCTACATCATCCATAAATGATTTATATTTATATTCATAACTATATATAATGGTGACTTAATTTATAGAAAATTTTGAACCTTAAAATGTTTAAAAATGTGACTAATACACCACAGATAATGTGTAAGACCAAAAACAACAACTAAAAGTCCTCAGATAATATTTTATGACAGTGTTCTGTACTGGTAATGTATTTCTCTCCACCACACCAGAGCGAGAGGAATCACTGACACATTGCACCAAATAATCGAATAATATCGTCCATGTGACTTCACAAGAAATACACACATAACTGTTTAAGACTGTTTAATACACATTTAACTGTTAAATATTATAGCTAATATTTTAATATAAAGTGCCATTTTAAAAATCACTTAAGTGAATTATAAAATATACTGGATTTCAATTTGCATGATTTTCTACAACCAGTAGAAAGATTGTCATATCTCCTTTTTAGCTTTCTCAGTTATATATACGTTTTTTGACCAGATTTCTTTGACTACTCCTTCAAGAAGCCATAATTAATCTTTCATGTTCTCTTGGTTCAGAGGACTATCATCCTCTATGAATTTGTTTTTTTGTCTCTTAATATCAGTTGGTTTTCTCTTCTGTTGATTAAACTGAACATTTCCTCCCAGGGCAGCATGCTTACTAGTGATTTTATTTTCACTTTTCATTCTCATATTAAATCCAGTATTTCTAAGGAACTGAGGCAGTTTTCAAAACCAAATCAGCTTTGTCTGTGTTTGAATTTTAAATGCATGAACCCTACTGTGTTTGGGTATGAGAGTGTATTAAATTAGTGCTTATCTTATTATTTAACAAATTTATATTTTTTATGGAAAACAACTTCTGACAACTTTAGCATTGATCTAAATTGATACCAATGTTTGGAGAAAATGTTCTCATTCATCCACACAACGATTTGCCAAAGTAGCACTTAACACTTGGTGGCATGGGACAGTTTCCCAAGTCTATAGTATGATGACATCTTGAGTCTTGCAGAATTAAATTCTTTGAAGTTATACTTTAAAACCACAAGAAAATAGTTAATTTAGGTGTAAATTGTGACCCACACTGAGGGCTGAGTGTAAGTAAGAGGTAGTGAGAAGTATTTGAGCCCTGTTATGAATGAATTGGATGGTGATTCTATATTTTTTGTAATATAAATGAATTCGGTAAAATGAGTTAAATTCTGTGACAGTTATCTCACCTGACCTGAAAGTTTTTATTATCATTGATTTTATTACAGCATTTAATTTAGTTTTAATTATTTATTAAATATTTTAATATTTTTGAGTGCCGTTACCTACGAGGCCTGTGCTAGGCACTGGACATTCAAACAGGACCCTGAGCCAAAAAAAGACAGCTCATCATAGATCTTGCAATCTAGTATCAGAGAAGGAAATTAATCACATAAATCACGTAAATATGTGAATAATTGTATAGATATAAACCATGATTGGTTCTGAATAAGATCTGATTTGAGATAGTGATGGAGAGGAAAAAAACCATAAATTATATTCCTTCACTGGTAACATAAGGTATAGAAAAGTAAGGTTAGGGCTTCCCTGGTGGCGCAGTGCTTGAGAGTCCGCCTGCCGATGCAGGAGACGCGGGGTCGTGCCCCGTTTCGGGAGGATCCCACATGCCGCGGAGCGGCTGGGCCCGTGAGCCATGGCCGCTGGGCCTGCGCGTCCGGAGCCTGTGCTCCGCAAATGGGAGAGGCCACGACAGTGAGAGGCCCGCATAACGCAAGAAAAAAAAAAAAAAAAAAGAAAAGTAAGGTTAGCCTCTGATTCAAAACAGCAGTTTTGTTGGAGATAATGGTGATAATGAATAAATTATATTTTGTAAGACAATACTAATTGCAGACCTGCTAGATTCAGCAATTTCCTAATATCAATTAAAAACTGGACTATAATATTTACATAAACTGAAAACATAGTTTATGGACTTCTCATTCTGTGATCAGCATTCTAGGAATTATCTTTTCTATTTTCCCATTATTTTTCCCCCATTGTTCAAGAAGATCCTGTTAGAATTCAACTGTAAAGCCATCTTTTTTTTAATTACTGCAGAATGATTTATACATGTACTATTTCCTTTTTAAATTACAGTGATTATGAAATCAATACAATCAGATTGTCATCTTGCAGATTCTAATAATAATTGGTCAAATGACTTAAATATCAGAATATTACATTCCATCTACTTTCAGAAGGATAAGGCTCCATTTATTTTAGTATTCACTTAATTAGATTCATGGTCAATTCTCAATTTTCTCTGTTCTATAGCAGCAGTAATTTTGCAAAGATAAAAATGAAGACAAGATTCTAAGGATTTTTAAATGTATACTTCTGAATATATTAAGCATGATAAAATGATACATTAATTCTAGGATACAAATCAACTATCTGATTACACTGATGGTAATCAGAAGAAGAAAGTCATCTATGTACTTAACCCTTGCCCTACAAATGAAAAAGAGAGTATCTTCAAAGTATATGAGTTTATAAATTCTAGATACTCCAAAATAATAGTAATAATAATGGTAACCTGGAAAGGATAAGTGCAATCAATTAGCATTTTCTAATGATGCTCCCAGATTGCCTACAGGATTACTCTCTGAGGGATAAAAAGGAAAGTGCAAAAAAATGGTTGGCTTCACCTGTAATAGATTGTAATAGGTAGTTTCTATCAATAAAAATAAATGGAATGGACTGAAATTAAACATACGAAAGGCAATACAGACCTGTAATTTGAATTAACATCCTTAAGAAATACAGGAGTTACACATATCAATTCACAACACAGGCAAAAATTGTTTAGTGTAAATGAATTCAGTAACAAGGTGGTTCTGGGAATTCTGCATTTTTCAAATATGAATTTAGTTGACAAAAATATTTATCAACTGTCTGTGTGTGAAAGATACCAAGCCATGGACTGTAAAAAGAAAACCATCACATTCAAGTATTTGTTCCCCAAGTAGCCTATAACCTGATACATTATACATGAATAAATGAAATTTCAATCTTTGGGTTAAATATGGACAGAAAAATCAGAATACGTGAATAAAAATTTGTCAGTGTTCAAGATTTTATTCCATGAAGTCAGGTAAAGTTGTCATTATAATGCATTGTCTTTATTGTCTACGTATTTTCTCATTTCATAAGCACTGTGTGCTATATACAAATAAAAAATAATTGGGGAAATAAAAGAAAAATGTTATAAACATAATTGCACCATCTGACAATAAAAAAAAAGCTTTGGAATAAAAATACTTATTTACTTCTGTTACTCATTAATACACATAATTCTGAGTTCTCCAACAGAAGCTATGTTTAAGAAAGAATGAGTATAAATAGTGTAATATATGTCTGATAAGCCATTCTATATATAAGAGATTGAGAACAGAGTGTATAGGGGTTGTAGGAAAAGATTAATATCAAGAAATGGAATTAACTTGCTCACACTGGTTGTTCTGTATTCAACAAAATTATTCCCCCAAATAAATAAATGATGGAATGGAAAAAAATCAGAGATGAAAAGAGAATGCAGAGATGAAGGGAATAAATTTAACTAGACAAGTTTCTAAAATGTTTATTTTACATTAAGAAAATTAGTTCAAGTTTCAGCTCTAACATGTAGAGATTGGAAGTCATCAACCACATCCTTAAAATAAAAATCTGAATGAACTGAAAATCAGTAACTTTTCTTGGGTCCATCGGTGCACTGAGGTCACAAGGCAAACTACCATGCAAAAAACTGGAGAGACAGGTGCAACCAGAGAGACACAGCGTAGACCTGTTTACATGGAGAAAACACCCCTAGAGCCATATACTAGTAGGAATGCTAGAATGGTCACTTTCATGAATCGCTGGAGATTGAGGACTACCATGAGTGAGAAACCCCTGGGGGTCTGTAGACTAAGGGGAATTCCCACATGGCATGGGTTTTTCTTCCAGGAATTCCAACAGGTTCCCACACTGAAGAACCTAGAAAAATCTTCAGAGTTCTGATAGGAGCAGGAAGGGAATTAAAACCGTTAATAGGGCCCAAGGCTTCAAGGAAATTGAATGGGAATGCTGCAGCCAGGGAAGGGAGTAGGGGTGAGGGCAAAAGTATACACTAAAGGAACACTTGTGAAAGTTATACCCTTGAGACACAGGCTCACTGACCAACTGGATTTAATCATAAAATTATTGAATGTTTCTCCCCACGCCTGACTACCACATCAGCAAGGATTTAGTATAATAATAATGGATTACAGCTAAAAGAGCTTATAAGACACTGTGTCTGACGAGTCGTATTTAGGGCAACAAACTCAAAAGGGAAGGGAAAAATAAGGACACTAGGCACCCATAGCTACTGAAAACATTAAGCTGAAGCCCTAGCCAGATTTAAATAAATCCTCACGCCAGTGGTCTATTTACCTTAATTACTATTGTCTAACAAAACATGTCTGGCTTTCAACAAAAAATTTACAAGGCAGGCGGAGAGAGAAGATAAAGCACAGTCTAAAGAGACAAAGCAAGCATCAGAGTCAGACTCAGATACAACACAGGTGTTACAATTAAGACAAAAAGTTAAAACAACTGTGATTAATATGTTAAGGGTTCCAATGGAAAAATGTCTACAGCATGCAAGAACAGATAAAATGATGTAAACAGAGGGATGGAAATGCTAAGAAAAGAAATGCTAGAAATCACACTGTAACAGAAAGGAAAAATGTCTTTGATGGATTCATCAACAGATTATATCCAAAGAAAGAATTGATGATCTTGATGATAGGTCAATAGAAACTTCCCAAATTGAAATACAAAGAGAAAAAGGATGGAAAAACAAAACCCAGAAGATCAAAGAGAAAATTGTGGAAAACAGGAAAAAAAATTAGCCATGCTAATTTCATAATAGAGTTCAAAGTAAGGACATTTGTAAGGAATAGAGGTCATAGCAGGATGATAAAGGAGTCAACTCTCCAAAAGACTTAACAATCTTAAGTGTGTATGTACCTAACAAAAGACTGTTAAAATATATAAGGCAAAAACTGGTAGAACAACAAGGAGAAATAGATAAATCTGCTGTTATGTTTGGAGACTTCAATACCTTTCCATAGGTAACTGATAGATTGTAAAGGCAGATGATTCATAGGGACATAGATGACTTGAACAGCAATATCAATCAACTTAATCTATTTGACACCAAAACAATACTCCATCTAACAACAGGAGAATATCTGTTCTTCTCAATTGCACAAGAAACATTTCCTAAGATAGACCACATTCTAGGCTATAGAGTAAACCTTAACACATTTAAAATAATAGAAACTATACAAAGTAGGTTCTTAGGAAATATAGGAATTAAACTAGAGATCATTAACAGAAAGATAGTTTGAAAATCCCCAAATATTTGAACATTGACATCAGTCAATGCAGAAAAACTGCACAGTACAATACGCACTCATGGTAGAAACTCAGCAAACTAAGGATAGGTAAGAACCTCCTCAGCTTGATAAAGAACATCTGCAAAACCTCTATAGCCAACATCATACTTAATGGTGAGAAACTTGATATTCTTCCTCTCAGATTACAAGTATATTTTGAACGTAGAAATAACAAGGATATCCAGGTGGACAGATTATGTAATATGAGAAGCATCAAAAAAGAATTCAGGATTTTTAATTTGGGCAACTAAAAACAGAGAGTTGCTCTGTATTGAGGGAACTGTCTACCCCTGAACCCATCAGATGGCATAAATGGAGCCTTCAGTGTTTGCTTCATGTCTCAATAGGCTCCTGTCATCTGTGTGTGGCTACGCCTTCCAATTATTCTTCCTTTTTTGATTTACCTCTTACTGTTGAGGATTCTGAAGAGATGCCAAGTAAATATGTCTGCTCACTTGCCATTTTGAACTGGGAACCTAGTTGTTTTTCTTTACAGTGTAATTGATTGTGTTGGTAGATACACAAATATATAAACTTGTCCAAGCTCATAAAATTAAATACTTGAAGTATGTGCAAGTATGTATATAGTATGTAAGTTATGTTTCAAGAAAGTTTATTAAAATAATCAGGTAAAATAGACGACAGGCTTAGTAGGACAATTATTATTAGGCTCTTGCAGTAATCATTTCACCCATATGAATAAATTGGTTTGTAAATAAGTTTGATTACTTTTTTCTAGCTTCTCAAAAAGACTAGAGTGATGGGTAAAACAGAGTTCTCTCCTTCTCTTAGAATTAATATAGAGTTTTCTCTTTGAGATCTGCCCAAGAGTGGTAACTGATAGTTTAGGTGATGAATGGTACTCATCTATCACAGTACTCAGCTTTCAAGGCTCTGCCAATGTAACTCAGTAGGGAAACAGCAAAAGAAGTAAACCAGTTTGTTTTATTAAAGAAACATAATCCAATATGCAGTGCTCCAACTTCAAATAGGTAACTCTGAATTATTTATTAAGAAGTATACTTTATTAAATTAAAATTCTGTACAACATATCATTAGAAAAAATGTTCATCCTTCAAAATGTATCATCTTTTCACAAAAATTGTAAAATCTTCTCCAAGTTTATTTTATAACAAAAACCCCTTCCTGTTTTCATCTGGTAGCAGAACCCTTTTTTCTAATACATAACATGTTCAATATGGTTTGATTGGTGTTGATGCTTTTACTTACCAGGAGAGGTACATGACTCAGACCTGGCCAGTTACAGTACAGCACCTGAAAAGCCACCATTGTCACAGAGTTTTAAAAGGTGGAAAAGAGAACAGTTTTATGATAGCATCTGAACTCCTCAATTATCAGTACCTGAAAGCTTCCAGAACTTCCTGGTTAAATGAGTTAATACATCGTCACCTCTTTAATCTACATTGAGTTGGGTTTCTTCCAATTACCAACAAAAACTAGTGTATAGATACAAATGGTTCATTTGTCAAATAACATTGCAAAGGCTATATGTAACATAAGCATTTGGAACATTCAGAGAAACCCATTAGAAACTCTCAGCAATCCAGATTCATTTTGTTTTATCCAAATGTATTTGACAAAAAATTACCCTTTTTTTTTTCCCGCAAAAAACCCTGTTTGTATTTTACAGGGCTAGTTTTTGACATGACGTTGTTTCATAAATGACAGCTTTTAGGTGGTATTTTTTAAATTTAGCCAGTGATAAGAAAAATACATATAATGAATGTAAAAGAAAATATTACTTTGTTCTAAGAGTTATTATTTGATAAGAGTGGAATGAAAAGTGAGGTGCTCTATCCCATATATAAAACCATGGAAATATTTATACTTCGGTGGCCTTTCTATCAGAAAATTAATCATCTTTAGCAGTAACCCAGAAGGCTACCGATAAATGAGAGGCTGAAGAATTCGTGGACTATCTGAATCTCCATTTGAGATAATGTGAGCGACCTTTTGAAAGCAGGACTAAAATAGGATTGAATTCAATATAAGACTATTTTGTTTAGTATGTCTATGTCCATATTCATGAAGGATATTGGTCTGTAGTTTCCTTTTCTTACAGTGTCTTTGTCTAGTTTTAATGATGGCTTCATAATTGTTTTTGGAAATATTCCCTCCTCTTCTGTTTTCTGAAACAGACTAAATAGAGATTGTATTATTTCTTTAAATATTTGGTAAAATTCTCTTGTTAAACCATGTAAGGACTGTTGATTTAATTTTCAGGAAGTTTTAAATTATGCATTCAATTTCTGTAATAGGTATAAGATTATCCAGGTTGTCTATTTCTTCCTGAGTAGGTTATGGTAGTTTTCTCAAGGAATTGGTCCATTTTGTCAAAGTTTCTGACAATAGAGTTGTTACAGTATTCTCTTATTTTCCTTTTCATGTCTGTGTGGTCTGAAGTAACATCCTCTTTCAATACTGCTATTAGCCATTTTTGTTTAATCCCCTTTTTACTGGTCACCTCTCCAGAAGTTTACCAATGTCCACGATCTTTTTAAGAAGCCAGCTTTGAGTTCATTGGTTTTCTGTATTATTTTCTTGTTCTTAGTTTTATTGATTTCTCCCCTTATCTTTGGTATTTCCTACCTTTTATTTTTCTTTGCATTAAATTTGCTCTTAATATTCTAGGTTCTTAAGGTGAAGCTTAGATTATTTTGTTCTAATACAAGATTTTACTGCTATAAACGTTTTTATCTAAAAGCACTGCCTAATTGTATCATTGTGATTACATTTTCATTCAGTTCAAAGCATGTTTTGATTTCTCTTGAGAATTCGTCTTTGACCCATTTGTTATTTAGAAGTGTATGCTTTAATTTCCAAATACATGGTGATTTTCCAGATAATTTTTCTTATTATTGATATTTTAGTTTAATTCAATTCTGACATGAGAACATGTTCTATATGATTTCTACTCTTAAACGTTTTAAGGTTTCTTTTATGGTCCCAAATGTGATCTTGGTGAATGTTCCATGTGCACTTAAGAAGTATATGTATTCGTGGAGGAGCTTCCTATAAATGCTAATTAGGTCATATTGAATGATAATGCTGTTTAGATCATCATACGCTTACTGATTTCATAATTACTTGTTCTATCAATTACTGAGAGATGGGTGTTGAAGTCTCCAAATATAATTGTAGATTTGTATGTTTGTGCAATATGTCATGTCCCTCAATGTCTCAGATAATATTCCTTGTCCTGGAGGCTGCTTTGTCTGAAATTAATGTAGCTACTACAGCTTTCTTTTGTTAATATTTGTGTGGTACATCTTTTTTGACCTCTTTACTTTTAATCTATGTAATTTACTAAATCTAAATTTAATGTGTTTCTCGTAGGTGGCATATACTAGGGGCTTCAGTTTTTTTATGTAACACTATTTAATCATCTTTATTTAATCAGAGTATAGCATCAAATACTATTATGTGGATTCATGTGAGTTTCTCACTACAGTGTATTCTCAGTTCCTTCCTCCCATCTTGTAGGCTGTTG
Source organism: Lipotes vexillifer (assembly GCF_000442215.2). Classification (NCBI taxonomy): domain Eukaryota; kingdom Metazoa; phylum Chordata; class Mammalia; order Artiodactyla; family Lipotidae; genus Lipotes; species Lipotes vexillifer. The sequence continues at coordinate 1,062,876 of NW_006777084.1, forward strand.
TTGCTGTACATTTTAATTTATCTGTGCTATATCGTATAGCACATTGCTATTTTTGTTTCAATAGATATCTTTACATCAAATAATACCTTTTATTTTACCTTCATTTATTTAATTTTTATGGTTTTTCATCTATGTGTGTGTGTGTGTGTGTGTGTGTGTGTGTGTGATTCTAGTTTCTGTATAGTAACATAATCTTTGGCCAAAGGGGAAGAAAACTTCCTTTAAAAGTTTTATGGTGTTAAGTCTGCTGGGAATTATCGCAATTTTTGTTTCATTAAGAAAGTCTATCTTTCAGCTTCATTTTTGAAATCATAGTTTTACTGGGTAAAGAATTTCGTGTTGGCTGAATTTTAATTCCTCTCAGCATTTTAAAGGGTTACTACAGTGTCTTCTAGCTTGCATGGTTTCTGACCAGAAGTCAGCCCTCTCAGCACATTGGCTTTTGAGACCACTTGGTGGAGTCTGTAACAGGATAGCCTGGGAGAATGTCCAAATTCTGCTGTATCTTTGGCTTCTAGTTCTTCACTTTATTTTGTACCAGTTCACAGTTGCCTCCACTAATTTGTTAACTACTGTGGCTGAATTCTTATCATCAGTGTGCAGCTATGGCTCCCCAGTTAAGTGGCTCCATCCTGCCTTTCCCTGCAGGTGATTGTCGCCTTATATTTGGGGACAGTAGGTTGCCCTGTATCCTTCACTCTCAGAAAATGTACACAAATTTGTGTTTTACAGTATGGGAAAGTCTATATAAACATAATGTGGGTTATCAAGACATAAAACGGATTACTAACAGAATTCACTAACCACTTGTTAGGACTGCTAAATCATTGTGATTTCTTACTTAGCAGTCAGATTTTTAGCAAACAAGTCGTTGGATTGATAGGCACTCTTGGAAAAATGGGGCAAGGAGTTCTTTGCCAGCCCAGTATAAAATTATGATTTTTATTTGTCTGGGTTTTCTGCTTCTGTTATTGTGTGAGCAAAAAAAAAAAAAAAAAAAAAAAAAAAAATGGGAGCATTTTCTACATTCTAATTGGAAGTTAAAGTCCACATTTCTTTAAGAGGAGTACACAGAGGACTCAATAAAGCTAGATAGTTGGCAACTAAGTACTGAGTTTACTTTTTCTGATTCCTTGAAAAGTGCTCTTTTTCAGTCAATACCACTGACGAATTTAAAATAAAACAAAGCTAAACACCTTCAAGAACCCCAGCCACATTCAGAAGCAAAGCAGCAATGTGATCAGTTAGAGCTAAGTAAAAGTATCTGAGTGCTGTGTTTTTCAGAATTTTATATCTTACCTGTGTATAAAGAATCTAACTTATTAAGGGAGGACTCTATTACCTAAGAACTCTTTGGCATGCTTACTGGGTTGTCACCTCAGTCTCACAGTGAATAATGTCAATCAAAACAGACTGTTTTCTAAATTGTCTCTTTAGATATTGCTAATAAAAGGAGGTATTGTAGAAAAGCAAGCTCTAGATACCAGATATCTTTATTCTTTTCTGAAAGAAAGAAATCTTTCCAAATACCTGTCAAAAAGAACATATAGGTATATCTTTGATATATAGCTCGTCATACTTGACAATTCAAGAAGGATGAACACAGAACTTGATGGAAATTAATTCTTTCAGCATTGCTCAGTTGGAAAACAATTTAGAATATGATATTACTGCTTCAATTAATTGATCTTTCACTTTAAAGGACAAAATAAATGCACAACTGATTAATAAAGCATTAGTGCTCTTAATAGTGTTTAGACAATGGCTCTCATCCATTTAGTGAATTCACTGAGATGAAATGGAAACATGTTCTGTACTGAATGTACATAAAGAGAATTAGATTTGATTACAAGAGTAAAATAGAGGGTGTTTTAGAAATGGATCTCTTTGTTTCTCACATTCTCAAATGAAAGAATAATTATTGCTTTAAAAGCATAAATTATTTAGGTTAAATATGCTGAGGGTGGAGAATTGGAAACAATAAACTAGGCATTATTATTATTAATTTGTTTGTACTTATTCAAACTTTTTTAAAGAAAAAGTTATTCAATCACCCTGGACACTATTCTGGAGTTTAGTGTTTTGGAAAAGAAATTAAGCAGTCAAGTTTTGGGTAGAACTCCATAATTTTTTATCATTTATTAGTTTTTACTTTACACTGGTCACTGTTTGTAGGGTTTTATATGCATTATCTCATATATGTAAAAGACATGATATCAGTTAATTACTTTTGAAAGTGGATAGTGTCCTGGTAAAGGAAAAAGTTATATGGCAATAGGGAGTTAACATAAATAATAAGTAGCTTTAAAGATAGGTGTTGAGAAGGTCAGTATTAAAATGCTTTAAAATTTTGCTTTTTTATATATAAAAATGTGGATTGTTAGAGAAAATTGTCACCATATAAAAGGAAAGATGCTTAAAAACAACTGCATAAAGGTAAAATAATTTATCACGCATTTTTGAAAAAAATAAAGGCTGTATGTGGCTTTTACATAAATGGCATTTTAAACAATTAAGAACTTGATTTCAAATCCAGCATCTTTTTTTTAATGAAACAAATTAGGTGGAGAAAACATTATTTTGTGGTATGGGGAGATATTAAAGTACTCTAGCTCTTTTGAAACAAATTCATCACCTCATCACCTTTTTGAGAGGAATTTTGATGGGCTCTGAGAGATTACAAAGTAGTGGTCTCAAGAAGTTTGTGTTTCAGTTGGGAGGACAGAGCTTAATATGATGAATTTATGAAACATCCTATAACTACTCAAAATATGTCACAAGTGACAATGTAAGAAACTTCTAAACGCAAATGTCTGAGCAGAGAGTGCTGTGGATTCTGGACTAGCCAGTAGGTACTTCTATATTTTATTTATAGATGAGAGGAGAAAGAAAAGAGATTTTTCTGTTGCAGGTGACCTGGCAAGGATATGTAGCAATGTATTTTGTTTTTCTCAAAGTTCTTAATTGTGGTAAACATATCTGAAAATTTGTAAGCTACTAAATTTATTTGAAAGTTAAGTTGACCTTTGTAAATTTACTGTGGCTATCATTTGATTTTAAATAAAAAAAATTGTGTATATTCTCATGATCATATCTGATGGACTGTTTTGTAAAAAATAATTAGGGGAGAGCTCAATTTAGATTATACCAGTTTTCTTGTTTTAAAAGAAGTGTGATATTTATATACAAGGTACAGAGTTTGGCAGTTACCTTCAGTCTTTAATATGTATAATAGTGCATAAACTATCATCCACTATTTTTTTCCATGACTGAATTGGTAAGATTTTTAGCTCTTCCTTTTTTTTGCTACTAACTTTAATATTCAAGAACTGCATAAAGACCAAAGTTTGAAAATAATATCTACACTAAGATAGGAAAATTTCTTTAGCTATAACATCTACATACTGGGTAAACAGAAGAACAAAAGAATGTATTCAAATTGATTTATGGACACAGTAGGCTTGAATTGTCTAATTAGAGGAGGAATCTGGTATATTCACATTTTTTTTCTCTTTCACAATCCCTTGAACATTAGTACCCATCTATATAATATATAATTATTTTTCTGAGTCTTTTTCCCTTTTTTAATTGAGAATTGGTTGAGATTGAGAAAAATGCTTGTGTAGTTCATATCAGCAAGGAGAAAACAAATTTAAAAAATTGCAGTTTTCCAGTAGAATCAATTAAATCATATTTGAATGCCAACCAAATGTCCATATTTCTAGATTAGCCAGTTAAATGATAAAAGTAAAAATAAAAGGTAATAATATGCATTCCAATTTTAATATCCCAGAGCTCAGAGATGATGCTATTATAATGGAAGAGTATTAGACCTGAAATCATAACACTTAAGTTTGTGGACTGGTTTTACCATTTCTTGGGTTTCCTTAGTCACTGAATGACTGTGAATTTGTTTTCTCATTTGTATAATTACACATCTCATCATTTGGTACATTCTTAATAATTTTTTGCATATATTAAATGAGGTAATAATATATGTAAAGTTAAAGATTCCTAGACAGAAAGAAGCTTCTTTAAGGCATTTGTGTAGATAGGTGAACATAGTCTCTTTTGAACTTCACCTATTATTAAAATTCATTTTTGATTTCCAAAGTTGTTCTTATCTCAAGCCTTCAGCATTGGAATTATAGTGTTTTGTTGTGTTTATCTTTTTCTCTTATTTTGTGTGACTTTTTTATTTATTACATTGCTTTCCTCTCAGAATATTTATAAACTTACCTAGTGTAAAGTTCAGTACAAGTAATACATCTATAACAATTTATTTTTATACTGCAGTGGTAGGAAAATGTGACTTACCACCTCCTTTGTGAAAGATGATTATTTAGTTCCTCACACTTCTTCCATATTAATTATGAATGTACTCAGCAAATGAAATAAAAGTAGAAATAGTTTAATTGTTTTTATCTGGGAATGGGCCTGAGGATGGGAAGACATGAAATGAGTATGTATTGCTTTAAATTATGTTGTGCTTTTTTAAAAAAATCTTTTCATCTGCATTTGTTACTTTGACAAAAATAAAATTTAGAAATAATATGAAAACCATGTTTTAGAAAACATGACACCATTGATCAAGTGGCATAGACCCAGCACTTGAATTATTATGACATGAAACAGTCAGTATTCCAGGACATTTGGTGTGTACGGGGAAGAGTGAAGGCAGTTTTGTTTAGGGCATTTATTTACACAAGGACAAAAATTGTTGTGGAGCTTCACTGATCGGTCTTATTTGTTTTTATGCTTAATCTATTCAGAAATAGATGAAAGTGGAAGCATGTATAGAGATATTTAACTCAGTTCAACAAATCATTTATTTACCACCTACTGTATGTTGTCTGTTGTATTGTCCTGAGTATTAGAGATACAGAGATGAAAAGTCATGGTCCACAGCCCCTAGGCACTTAGAGAAAAATACGGGGAAGTGTGCAAGCCTCCATTTTATCATCTATATTTCATGTTACCTTCAGAATCCCACAGAAAATCTGAACTGCTGTGTGATGGAAAGGGAAGGGCAAAGGGAAACTGTGATAGATGAGGTGGTCACCAAAAGGGGAGAACTGACATTAGGGAGATGAGTAATCCCCGAAGAATGAGAAACTGACAGCCATGTGAAGAACCAAGAGAAGACTGAGAACAGGAAAGTCAGAGACCCTCATTAATTAATACCTTTAACATATCCAGGGAAATAATGAAGACAAGCATAGCACATGGAGAATCAACCGAGAGTGGTTTGAGAACAAGTCTGAGAGGCAGGCAGGGGCCAGGCTCTGCAGGACCATGGAGGCCATGACAAAGAATTTCTATACTACTCTAGGGGAAAAGAAAAGACAGTGGGAAAGAAAGGGTTAAGGCTTAGTGTTCGTTCAAAACATGACACTAACTGTCGTAAGGGGAATGGATGGTGGGAGACACGTGAAAGCAGGCATATCAGCTGAAGTCATATTGCCTTTAGTCAGCTACACTGGTCAGGACAGCACAGCTGATCCTGTGATAAACACCACCAACAACGGATTGTTGCTGGGAGTATCAGTGACTCCCAAAAACAAAGGTTTATTTTTCACTCACACAGCATTTCTGTTGTGGGTTGTTGAGGTTTCTGTGTACGTAGACACCATCCCTGGGCTGGGATCCAGGTTGATGAAGCATGCATTCTCTGATAGATTGTCATTTTCAAAAGGGAGAAAGACAGGGTAAAGCATAATTATCTCTTAAAACTTCTAGGGAGTGGCAAGTTTCACTTCTGCTCACATTTCATTTGCTAAAGCAACCATATGATCAAACCCGACTTCAGTGGAGCAGGGATGTATATTCTCCCCCAAGTTAGGGAAATTGATATTGATGAAAAGTGTTATTGTCTGATGTACCAAACAGGAGATGGTGGTGGCTTTTCTCAAGGTAATGACCATGTGATAGAAATAAGTGGAAATATTCAAGATATATATTTGAGGCTTGAGCTAACAGGACCTGATGATGAATAAGAGAGTGGAAGGAATGAGCTGACCCAAGAATGAATCTTTTGGCTTGAATACCTGTGAAGATAGTTATAGGTCCATTAACTGAGATGGGGAAGAGTGGGAGGCCAAGATTAGAGAATGAAGAAGATATGAGTTAGATTCCAGCATGTCTGTAATATATGTAACTGCAAAGATCATCTTATATCTATATCTATCTGTCTATCTATCTCTTCAGTTCTGAGCTCCTCCCTGGCTCCATATTTAATATATTTCATTAGAATATCATGAGAATATGACATTTAAGGCCATGGGACGGAATGAGATCAATGAAGAAGACAGTTCATATAAACAAGAAAAGAGGGCTCGGAAAAAATGCCTGAAGCATGCACAATTTACTGGACACAGGAAAAGCAACTAGAAAAGAAAACTAAGTTGTAGCCATCAGCTTAAAAGTCTGAAAGCCAAAAGAAAACCAGAGAAAAGTGTTTCAAAAATAAAGCATAAGCCCAATGAGTGAAAATGCTACTGTGAGACCCAGAAAGATGAGAACAGAAAAGAAGTTGCTGCATTTGGCAACATAGAAGGTGTTAGCAACAGTGACAAAAGCAATTTCAGTGGTTTGAAGAGAGGGGTTTGAGCTCGGTAATGTGGATACGCAAGAAGTTAGAAGACATAAACAAACCCACAGGTGATATTTGAATCCATGAGATTGGATTAACTAATTCATAAAAACTATTTAGAGAGTGAGGGCCAATGGAGCAGAGTTTAGAAAGCTAAGAGGCACTAATATTTAAGAGGAAAGAAGAGGAAGATAAGGAGACAAACAACATGAAAATAGAAGATAGAGAAAAATTAACAAAATGGAAATAATATACTATCAAAACCCGGAAGAGTAGAAAGTTTCAACAGAAAGAGAATAAATGAAAGTATCATTAAGTGAAGCACAATCAGATAGTAAAAGGAGCTGATGATCAATGGGATCTCAACTTAGAGTAGTTGCATTTATGAGGCAGAGTTCAACTTTGGCTGTGTCGGAGAGTAGGATTGGAGGGAGCTGTCAGCACAGATAAAAACCGGGAGGAGGAGGCCAGCAACGACTATCTTCATATTGCTGGGAGCTGGAATATAGGGGAGGGTGGAGGGTGGGACTAGCAACAGATGTCAGCACAAGTTGTTTAAGAAAAAAAGCTATGATCTGGGTAGCAACGTTAAAGATGCCGAGCCATGAATTTTGGAGGGACAGATACGTTTGCACACAAAGATGCAAGGTTAGGGTAAGGTAACTGCCGATTCAGAGTAACTTCTTACATTCTGAGTTTCTCTAGTATTTTTTGTCTTCCTACTGCTCAAAACTGATTTCTCCCACAGTACTCCGTTCCTTGCCTCCCTCTGCTCATCCTATAATGCATTTTATCCTGCTTAAGGTGCCTCTTATACATCTGATAGTCCACTGAATTCCATCTGGACTAGATCATAAGGTTGCAGACGATTGGACTGTAATTGCAGACAGTAAATTGAGGCCATATTGCAAAAATCATTGAAGAAATAAACAAAAAAGTATTAATTTGAGGTATTGAGTATGTCATAGGTGGGTAGCAGGAGGATGTCTTTGGCATCTCAGAAAAGATTTAAAAGTAGAGATAACAGAGAAGGAATTAAATACTAACTATAATGAGAGAGAGGTAAAAGGCATGGATATGTTAAATATTAAAATTAAATTTTCGATCAGTTGAAATTGAGTGTAAATATTAAGGAATAGACTCTGAAACATGTATGTGTAGATGTAGAAAATATATGAAGAAAGAATAGAACAGTATAAATACAGAAATCCAACAATTATAATGAAAAATTACTATACACTATGGTGTAGTTTATAACCAATATAAAATGTTTTAGAATTTTTTTTTTTTTTTTTTTTTTTTTACAGTACGCGGGCCTCTCACCGTCGCGGCCTCTCCCGTTGTGGAGCACAGGCTCCGGACGCGCAGGCTCAGCGGCCATGGCTCACGGGCCTACCCGCTCCGCGGCATGTGGGATCTTCCCGGACCGGGGCACGAACCCGTGTCCCCCGCATCGGCAGGCGGACTCTCAACCACTGCGCCACCAGGGAAGCCCTAGAATTTAACTTAAGTGGAAGGATGAGAAAAGTAGCAGAAAGCTTTAAGTCCCCTCCCCATGGGTTAAAACCCAGTGCAATTTATTTACATTATTCAAATTCACCAAATAGTTACCTAAGGGGAAAGGATTATGTATTATATAAATGTCCATAAAATAAAATATAAATAAACTAATATTTCAAACTTGTAATCAAAATCTAATCTTAAATTTCAGAGAAAGTATACATTACTGGCAAGGGGTATTTTTCTGGTCATAAAACATACTTTAAAGACTAAATATGACAGTGCGTTTTGTTACTTCCGTCCCCTCTGGGTCCTTTCATGAGGCTAAATCCCATTTGCTAAAATTCCTTGATATCAGTGAAATTAAACTTATACCAAAACAATACTAAAGCATTCAATGAACTTCTTTTGAGTTATATGTTGCTTTTTGTTACTGAAAGTTTTGATATTGGCACCAGAGTATGTTCCAAGTTTCCTCTCTTCCTTTCCAATAGAGAGGGTAGAATTGCACCATATTACCAATTCTCTCACTTCAGCTGTTTATTATGAAAAGTAATTACTTTAAATGGTTAGTTCGTGAAAAGTCAAAGACCAGTGAATAGAACCAAACAAATTAGCTTTCATGGAGATGAAACTCATGCTTGTTTCTCTCTTGGTATATATTCTAACTAACTGAGCCACATGATGTAAGAACAGTCATAAATTATATAATCGAGGTTGGTCTAGGTTGAAAAAGATGAAGCATAACTATGGAAGAGTGATTGATTCAGAATAATTTTTGATCCATTTACATAAAATATCATAGAAATAATGACAATCTCATGAGTCATTGGGGTATACTATTTGAGCACACTAGGAAGATAGTAAATAGGATGTATTCTGAAACTTGGAGAACTAAATTCTATTAGACCAAAGGGCCATATTATAGTTCCTCAGAATGACAAATCAAACCAAAATCATTATTTAATTCCTCCAGCATCTTGCGTATATAAAAATTGAAAATTAAACCAATTGAAATTTCTTTTATTTGGTATGTATGGGAGAAAAGTAAATAGGGAAGAATAATCGTACTTGTTAAATAATAATAGAATGTAAACTTTCAATTTGAGATTTTTATTGCCGTTTAGCAGTGAGTCAATAAATATTAGTATTTTGGGTTCTGCACCCTATTCCAGTGTATGGAGGGGTTTTTCCCCCAACACTATCAAGCAATGCTCAGGACACCAACAGAGTATCCTACAATTCAACTCAATTCTGACAGTGTTAACCAGGAGATGGCATCAAATTCCAGAGGTAAAGGGCTCAGTCACACAAGACTGCCCTGCACTTCAGAGATCAATTGCAAGCCCAGGTTGTTAGCTGTGCTTCTGACCACCAGACTATAGATTGGAGGTTCCCATGAGTCTCTCCTTGGGTTCAATTAATTTGCTAGAGAGGCTCATAGAACTCAGGGAACCCATCTACTCACTAGATTACCAGTTTATTGCAAGATTATTAAAGGATAAAAATCAACAGCCAGATGAAGAGATACATAGAGCGAGATCTCTGTAACAGAAGAGCTTCTGTCCTCATGGAGTTTGGGTCCCAGGACTGTAGTGCGTGAAGGGTTCTGGTTCCCCAACGTGGAAACTCTTCGAGCCCATCCTTTTGGAGTTTTATGGAGACTTCATTACATAGGCATGATTGATTAACTTATGAGTCATTGGTGATTAATTAAACCTCTAGCCTCCTGCTCCCCTCCTCAGAAATCAGGGGGGTGGGACTGAAGGATTAGTTCTCTTGGCAACCGGCCTGAATCCTCAGGTGCTTTTCTCTTAGGTGCCAAGAGAACTAATCACCTTGTTAGTATAAACCCAGTTGTGTGGAAGGGGGCTTATTATGAATAACAAGGGACCCATTTCACCTTCATGGGTCTGAAGCATTGTCAAGAGACCAAATATTATAACTAAAGATGCTCCCATTGCTCTCATCACTCAGGAAATTCCAAAGTTTGAGGAGCTGTGAGCCAGGAACTGTGGATGAAGACCAAATATATATGAGAAATATGTATCTGAGTCATCTGAATGACCAAATATTATAGTTCATATAAATCACAATATGACAATTAGTAATTAGTTGTGTTGAATTGTTTTATTATAACAAATAAGATATAGATAAATATATATGATAAATATAAATACAGATAATATATATTATGTATTTATAACGCCCCCAGTTAGACTCAGAAGTTAGATGAGATTCTTGTTAAAACTAAACTATGTACAAGTGTTAGTCAGAACCTATCAATCAAGTGCTTGATGCATATGACTTCCATTAGACTGTTTTGGTATTGCCTGAAGTCTGAGCTCATCTGATGCAACTAGGAAAAAGAAAACAGGTCAGCTGTACGGAAAGTGACTCCTGCCCATTTGTTTCAGTTCTTGTACTTTATCTAAAGTGGACCCTTAGCCTTCATTACTTTTACATACCTATAGTGCATAAATAGCCCGGAAGTATAAAACATGGCACTAGTAATTAAGCAAAGTTTGAAATATTACTTTGATGAGACCATGGCTTGGGTGAATGGGTTCTAGTTTTTTAAATGAATTTATTCCATATAATACAATACTTCTGTCATCGTGTCTTCCAGTGTGTTGTCCAGTGTTTCAGTTGCTGCTATTTCAGTGAAAAATGAGTACATTATCTGCCCACGAATTTTCATTTTCAAAGCAAGCAAAACCTCACCTAGCTAAAACCAATCCCTTCATTTACCAGAAACTGCCAGAGAATAAAAATAAAAGAGGATGGAAAGGATGATTTGATATTTTGACATCCTACTTTACTCAAGATTCAAGATGGCTAAAGATCTGACAGGAAATAAAACAGTTTTGAAAAGTTGGATAAGGTGACAAAATTGAATCAGATGATAACATTTATAGAAAGTAGCAACTTCTGTGAATGACCATTCATCAGAAGGGATTGACTAAGTTTAGTGAGCATCTCCAGGATATAAAACATTGAAATAGTAGCAAATGCACGGGAAAAAAAAAAATCTCACAAAGAATATTTGGGATAATTTTTGGAAATATTTTTAATACACTGTTTCTTTCAACATTTTGGGAAAGCAGTATTGGGAACAAACATCAACGTTGTGACTACTTAAAAAACAGCAATTATGTTTTTTTTTTACTTGCCAGAATCTTCAGATCTTAGAAAATACTTTCATTTTACACTTTATCTGCAAGTGGTGAAAGTGTAGCCATCTGTTTCCAGTTTATAAAACTATGGCTTCAGTCAGTAGGTTCTTGTTATACGTGTACTGTGTGCCTAACACACACACACACAGATAGTTAAAACCTTAACTAGAATTTTTTACATTTCTTCCTCAATAAAAAGGATCCCATAAAATATTTTTAATTTTCTTTAGTGAGTGAGATATATGTATTGCTAAAGGGTGACTTTTCTAAACATCAACTTTTACAGTTCTAGAAATGTAAATATGTAAGTTGACTTGATTAAATGGAGCTGATAATGACTGATCACATTGTTTTACAATACTTCTTTCTTTCTTACAAGTCAGGAAAAGAATAAAATTTGCTCTTCCCTGTCCAAATCAAGTTAAGAAAATCATGGCAGTTCTTCAAGAAATTTATAATTTGCACAGGTCAAAAATAAAACATGGACAATAGAAAAATTATATAGAAGCAGAAATGGTTTCACAGAAAAATGTGGGGTTGAAAATTATTCTCGGCTTTCCAGAACCTGCTGTGATAGCACCCATTTCCTTTTTCTTGATATGCTTCTCCTTTTTAATCAATAGAACTTGGATTGTTCGTATTTTATTCTGAAACTGCTTTTAGTTGACTATGATGTAATGATAACAGAAGGTAAGCCTCCTTCTGAGTGTGTTTACATTAAATAAGAATGCCTCAAAAAGATTGCAAAGCTTCTGGAACCATCACAATAAAACAACAAAATTGATGGAATGAAAGGATATGATAGAAATTCAGGTGCAGGGAGTCCCACCTACGATCTCTTCATATCACGCTCAAATTACATCTGCTGTTAGGACAGATTGTATTAGGAAGGACTATTCATCAGGCTAGAAAGAATGTGAAGCAGTTGTTAAATGCAAGGAGAACGTAGGGAATAAATAAAACATATGTTTACAGTGTATAGGAAAAACTTACACAAAGTATGTCAGGTGTATCTTCACCTCAACAAATCAAAATGTTGCCATCCTTGGGCATCTGAGATAGGGATGTTCTGAGCCCCTGAGAGAAAAGTAGCTCTGGTCTCAATCTGCAATTCTGGAGAGTTTGACTTCAGGAAAAGAGTACATGTGCTGCCTCTTGAGAGATTTTGAGAAACTGCAGGAGATCTTCTGTGCTGCCTCTTGAGAGATTTTGAGAAACTGCAGGAGATCTTCTGTGCTGCCTCTTGAGAGATTTTGAGAAACTGCAGGAGATCTTCTGTGCTGCCTCTTGAGAGATTTTGAGAAACTGCAGGAGATCTTCTGTGCTGCCTCTTGAGAGATTTTGAGAAACTGCTGGAGATCTTCTGTGGTTTTTAGAAGGATCTTGAAGAAATGTTTGAGTGGCTGTGAAAGACTGCAGAAATTGAAAAGTATCAAGGACTTTAAGGAAAATCAACAGAAAGCAACTGAAATACTGACAGTGACAAAGAAGGAATCTTTTCAGTAATTCCGTAAATGACAAATTTCAAACCCATTAGAGGAATTTCAATGTGCAAACAGTCTGCACATCCTTGATATCAGTGTCAGGAGGCAGAGCCAACACAAAGTGTAGTGTAAACAGAAAACAAGCATATAAATGGCCTTCAGTTCCAAAGGTTCTGTTGGCCTGAGTCTGTGCCCCAAATAGTTGGTGGTCTAATCAGCAAGCCATAGAAAAAGACTTGGTTCAGAGTTCACAAAAACCATGGTAAGTAAGTTGATACCTTCCACTGTCATCTTCTGAAGCTGGTCAGCTTAGGGGCCTTATTTATTATGAATTGTTTTTTAGCATTGAGCTGTATGTCTCTAGGTGAAGTCAGGTCTCCACGTGTCATCCCTGTATTGGCCAGGATGATGTTAAGGAATTAAGGTGAAAAGAATGTGACTTGGAGGCTCATTATAGAACAAGAGGCACAGGGCAATGGACAAGTAGTAGAACTTCATTACATATAAGATACTGTTTACATTAAACACTTCTGTAAATCCACTTTTATCGAAAAGATTTTTCGTCTCAAATGAGAGACAGAAAGCAGGCAACTTTTCCAAAAGCAAATTTTTGTTATTTGAGGATGGAGGTTGGGGCTAATAATGCAATATCCAATATATAGCAGTATTAATAGGAAAGACTTTTAAAAAAGCAATGTATAAAAGTCATTATGGAAAACATATTCAATTGAGAGCTTTCCATTCTTTCATTAAAAAACTAGCTACTTAGAGAAGAACTTCAGTCAACAAAGCACTCTTGAAATCTGATTTTTACTCAGTATAACTAACTTAGAAGTATGCCTATAGACGTTCTTATGCCATACACAAAAATAAACACAAAATGGATTAAAGACTTAAATGTAAGACTGAAACCAATAAGCTTTGAGAAGAAAACATAGGCTCTTTGACAGTGGTCTTAGCAATAGTTTTTGGATATATCTCCTCAGGCAAGGGAAACAAAAGCAAAAATAAACAAATGAGACTACAGCAGACTAAAAAGTTTTGCACAGCAAAAGAAACAATCAACAAAACGAAAAGGCAACCTACTGAATGGAGGAGATATTTGCAAATGATATGTTTGATAAGGTTAATATCCAAAACATATAGAGAACTCAAACAACTCAATATCAACATCTTATCCAAGAATGTTCATAGCAGCCTTATTCATAGCCACAAACTGAAAACAACTGAATATTCATCAACAGGAGAAAAATGTATCCTTGAAATGGAACACTGCTCAACAATATGTAAAGGAACAAACTACTAATAAGTGCATCCACAAGGATGAATCTTACAAACTTCATGCTTAGTAAAAGGAACTACACAAAAACTGTATAATATATAATTCTATTTATATGAATTTCAATAACAAGTAAAACTAATCTATGTTGATAGAAATCAGAAAAATGGTTCCCTGAGGTAGGAGAGACTGTGGGTTTTCAAAGGAACACAGGCAACCTTCTGGGGTTAAATTAATATTTTTAAATCTTAATTGGGGTGTGGCTATATGAGTGCATGATTTTATCAAAATTCATAAAAACATTCATTTAATGTCTGTGTATTTCACTGTCATTTATATATATATTTTTAAGATAAGGCAACTTTTAAGATTCACTTCATTTAGTTTAGGTAACTTCTAGAAACCAACAATAGTATGGGATATATAGTATGAAATACAAGCTGTAAGGGGAGCTAGAGCAGCACCTCTGCATGTAATGATACTGTAACAAACACTGAATAATTACTTCAAAGTTTCTGCATGGCTCAGGACAGCCGGGAAATAGCATCTCCAGGCAGGGCACAGGGCTGTACAGTAATCAGAGGCAGGATAGCTCATTTCAAACATAGACCCGGAAAGTAAACTTCAATAAATTTTTTGCTCAACTGAAAAAGCTTTTTAAAGGACTATGAAGAGGAGAAGAATTATCAGCTATACATTAAACAAAAACTTTTTTTTAGAAGACACATAAACCTTTTGGGTTTTCAGCTAACTTATGGTTAGTAATAATCACATCCAAATATTGTTGACCTTATTACTTTAACAAATATTCATTAACTCACCCGCAATAAATGTTTATCTAGTTAATATAGATGGATAGAATTCTGCACTGAATCATGAGGAATTACACAGTTACAAGATGGCTTAATTGAGGGGAGAAATAGTACTGTATATTTTATTTTGTTTGGGACTGTCCTAATTCTATTTATCAACTTCTGAAAGTAGATAAACTTCCTAAAGTGCCCATACCTAGTTTCTTTACAGTATTATAAGGTTTAGACCCCACTTCCTTTTCGTAAATGGAATAAAAGGCATTGGAGCTTAGATTTCAAAGGGGCAAAGTCATTTCTGATACCTGAGGTCTGCTTATTATTACCTCACTATTTAGTCTCTTACGCTTTCCTATTATTTGCTTTTCTTCTTTTACTCTTAGGAAAAAAAGCTGATTTTCTGATTTCTCGTAACAATTTTCATTTCATATGTGAAGTACTAAGGAATAAGTTCCCTAAGACACTTGCTATTTATTCCATGTCTGTCCAGCCAACACAAAGCATAATCTATAGTACGTAGTGATAATTTAAAAAGATTATTAAAGGCATGCATATATGAATGACTTCAAATGAGCAAATTAATAAATAAATAAAAGTTTAAATTGTACACAGTCATTTCTTTTTTGTAGAATAGTTTTTATTTATCTGAGAAAATAAAAATCTTTTATTTTTACTTGCAGTCTAAATTAACTAGTTTTTCTTATTTTTAGTAAAAGTGGGGAAAAACCAATTAACGGCATTGAATGAAACAAAGTCCAGAATCATTTACTTATTCATTCAGTAAATATTTATTGAGAGCTTAGTATATGTAAAGTGCCAATCTATATGCCTAGGATATATTGGAGAACAATATGGATAAATATTTCTACCATTATGGATCTCACAGATGAGGAAATCAGCAAAAAAGTAGCCCCAACTGCTGTATCTTCTATTGTCCACATCTGAAGTAAGATACAACGAAAAGTGAAAGTGAACATGCTGAATTGATGCAAGATATTTTGTAAAATAAAATTAAATACTGCACCTACAAGATAGGGAAATAAACAGATGCTTACAGAAATTTATAAACAATAAGGATTAAAACAAATAGAAAGTTTAGCTTAATCGGCAATATCCTTAACAAAAAATACATTATTACTCATTTAATTCATATATATTGCAGCTTTTCTCTTCTGATGGAGTAAAGTAACCATATTAGAGCCGTTGACTAAAAGTGAGAGTGGAATAAAAGAAAAAAAACTACAGAAATTTGTCATTAGACCTTAGATTTGACTGATACAAATCCAAGTGCTCATATCATAATCTAATTTATATTAGCCATGATCTAAAGAAAATTTTAGTATCATGCATGTTTAAAATGGTCTTATCTTTAATATATAGTAATGTGTTAATTATCTTTAAATTTTGCTAAGTTATTTAGACTTCTAAGTTTACAATAATCCTGTTGTATGTCCACAGTCAAAAAATCTAGGAGAAAATAAAAACAATGATAGTGATATCTCTTCATGGAGAAACTGTCAACTGAACTTGACTCATTATTTAATACTTATAAATAAAAATGGTATTATGCATGTGTCAATGAAATGAGCATCTATATGTGTAACACAGATTGTCCTATATCCCCAATTTCTTATACCCCCAAATCAGTTTGACCTGATTTTTATTCCTTATGTCAGCTTGCATTACTGGTCCTTCTCCCCAACTGTAGTGCCTGAAAAGGAAAGTCTAGAACGTATGTTCTAGTACCTGTTATAGGAACTCTCATTCATTGCTGGTAGAAACACAGAATTGTACAGCTACTTTGGAAGACAGTTTTGCAATTTCTTATAAAGTTAAACATAGATTTACCATACAGTACAGCAATTGTATTCCAAAGAATTTACCCAGCTGATTTGAAAACTTATGTCCAAACAAAAACCTGCACGAGAACGTTTATATCAGCTTTATTCTTAATCAACAAAAAACCAAAGAAACCAAGGTGTCTACGATAGGTCAATCTATAAACAGACCATGGTATATCCACAAGATAACATACTATGAATTTACAAAGTATGAATTCAAGCAAAAATTAGGGAAGAATGTAAAATGCATTTTACTAAGTGAAAGAAACCAACCCGCCAAAGCTACATACGGTATAATTCCATTCATATCACATTTGGAAAAGGCAGAAATATAGGGATGGAAAACAGATCAGTGGTTCCTAAGTGAAAGGGTAAGGGAAATTGTTTGACAAGGGGAAGCACAGGGAACATTTTAGGGTAAATGTGATATGAATGGACAGTATACCTAGTTCTTTAAGTCATACAGACTAGAGCTTTTCCCTCAGGTACTCAATGTGCTCAGTAACTCCAGCATCCCTGACATCATTGTGTTCCTAAATGTAAAAATTATAGTTCAATTATGAAGATAATAAAAAAGCCTCAGACGCAAGATGCCAGGAATCACCAAGCAGTAGTGAGGTAACAGATCTAAGTAGAAATGAAACCTTAACTCTCCAAGATAATTCACATTCAAGAAGAAAGAAAGGTGATTTATGACATTCAACTTCAAGCAGAATGAGAATTTTTAAATATTTTTAAAAACCTTTGAAAGTGTGACACCTTTGACTACACATTTTTTAATAGACTTCTAAAAAAAAATTTGTTTATTTATTTTTGGCTGCATCGGGTCTTCATTGCTGTGCACTGGCTTTTCTCTAGCTGTGGTGAGCTGGGGCTACTCTTCGTTGTGGAGCACAGGCTCTAGGCGCACGGGCTTCAGTAGTTGCAGCACACAGGCTCAGTAGTTGTGGCTCACAGGCTTAGTTGCTCCACGGCATGTGGGATCTTCCTGGACCAGGGCTTGAACCCGTGTCCCCTGCATTGGCAGGCGGATTCTTAGCCACCGCACCGCCAAGGAAGTCCAACTCTACGCATTCTATCTCACTGTTTTAATCCAGAGGTGACTTACTTTTGTGATCTTTTCTTAGAAAAATGATACCAGTAAATAAGTAGTGAAATGAGAAACTAAATGAACCTATATCCTTAAAAGCTTCTTTTAGCTGAGAATAGAGCTTATAAATTTGTACATTTTATTATACCACCTGCTTTTTAAGACAAACAGAATTAGGATATCACAACTTGCATCTGAAATTTATTAGCCTAATAATTTCCAGAAATCACTAAACTGAGTATGATGTAGCAAATGAAGTATTTTATCAAACCAGTGAATCTTCTAGTACTGTGGAAGATTCACTGGGTCTTTAAATGCAGCCTAAGAGAGTGTGTTTGGCCAAGAAAAGAACCACTAATTATCTGTAAACTCACAATGATCTTTAAACTTACAAAGTAAATGGTTCTCCGGGGGACACTTGCCCTTCTAGCTCCAGATGCTCTAAAAACTAACAAACTGCAAGTAGTTAGGTGACTCCTCTGAGAAGTATGTTAAATTTGGGTTCATATAAGTTTAGGATAAATCTCGGAAGGAATGTCTTCACTCCCCTCTGCTAGGTACAGATAATATTCAGTCAGTTATAAAATACTTAGAAAAATAAGACACCTTTTGTCTCTCCTTGGTACAGTAGGTTGATTTTTCTGCGATAATATACCAAACCCATTGCCCACTATCCAGCCAGTATCCAGATCTCAATAAATATTTTATGAATTAATCAAGGAATGCAAAAATGAATATATTGCTATCCCTATCTTACATAATCTTAATCTAAACTCAGCAGTTGAACAATAAACAGTTATAAGGTATTTAGCACATTCCAGGCACTGTGCTAAGCTCTAAGAACATGGAATTGAATAAGAGTTTTATTAACACATTTCAGAAAAGAAACTGCTTTTCATAAGAAATTCATAATATTTCATAATGGCTAATAGCTGATGGAAAATGAATATTTCATATGCCTGCTTTCAATAAGAGCTCAATGTATTTCTACCTACCTCAAAAGGACAATTTAGAAAATATTAGAAGTGCTTATGATAGATCTATTGCCAGTGTCAGTATAATATGCTGGTTAAAAGTAAGCCTCTGGGCTTCCCTGGTGGCGCGGTGGTTGAGAGTCCACCTGCCGATGCAGGGGACACAGGTTCGTGCCCCGGTCCAGGAAGATGCCACATGCCGTGGAGCGGCTAGGCCCGTGAGCCATGGCCACTGAGCCTGCGCTTCTGGAGCCTGTGCTCCGCAACGGGAGAGGCCACAACAGTGAGAGGCCCACATACCGCAAAGAAAAAAAAACAAAGTAAGCCTCTGAGTTCAAATTCTGACTTCTTTGCTAGCTGTGTGGTTTTGATCAAGTGTCTTGGTATTTGTAAACTGCAACTTCCTAAGTTGTAAGGTGGGGAAATAATGGTAGTGCCTGTCTCATAGAGTCGTTGTGACAATGAAATGGGATCATCTATATCTGAAACAGATTAAACACGTAGTAAAAGCTACTACTATTAGATTCAGTGGTGGGGCCAGCTTTACGAAACAGGGAGACTCAAAGGTGGCGATTGCTTTGCAAGTATATAAAACCAGTTTGAGGCTGTGTTTGCGGAGCAATTTACATAAGATTGAGAAAATATCTTGGGTCTTTGTAAGTATCAAAGAATAGGAGACTTTTTTTCCCCTTAAATTCCATATATATGTGTTAGCATACGGTATTTGTCTTTGTCTTTCTGACTTACTTCACTCTGTATGACAGACTCTAGGTCCATCCACCTCATTACAAATAGCTCAATTTCGTTTCTTTTTATGGCTGAGTAGTATTCCATTGTATATATGTGCCACATCTTCTTTATCCGTTCATCCGATGATGGGCACTTAGGTTGTTTCCATCTCCTGGCTATTGTAAATAGAGCTGCAATGAACATTTTGGTACATGACTCTTTTTGAATTATGGTTTTCTCAGGGTATATGCCCAGTAGTGGGGGTAAGACAGGAATAAAGACACAGACCTACTAGAGAATGGACTTAAGGATATGGGAAGGGGGAAGGGTAAGCTGTGACAACGCGAGAGAGTGGCATGGACATATATACACTACCAAACGTAAAATAGATAGTGGGAAGCAGCCGCATAGCACAGGGAGATCAGCTCGGTGCTTTGTGACCACCTAGAGGGGTGGGATAGGGAGCGTGGGAGGGAGAGAGGTGCAAGAGGGAAGAGATATGGGAACATATGTATATGTATAACTGATTCACTTTGTTATAAAGCAGAAACTAACACACTGTTGTAAAGCAATTATACTCCAATAAAGCTGTAAAAAAAAAAAAAGAATAGGAGAAAAAATCGATGCATCTTATGGGTATCTCAAGTGCCACCGGAATCTTGGCTGCTGTCACCATTAGTATTTATTATTTTATGTTGCCACTTTAGGAGGAGTAAGGAAAATATGTCACACTAAATTCTGTTAGTTGCCAAATTTTCCAATTTTTTAGTATTGTGGAAAGAGAACTGATAATTGAACATAAAAATTACTCCCTTCACACAGTGGATTTAAATGAAAATTCTAAGGAATGTGAGAAGCCTCAGTAGGAAATCTCACTGCCAGCACTCATTCATTCATTCATTCACTTACCCATGTATTCATTTGCATATAAAAGTAGTGATGTCTATGAGGAGCATTTTTTTTTTTGCAGTAGGCGGGCCTCTCACTGTTGTGGCCTCTCCCGTTGCGGAGCACAGGCTCTGGACGTGCAGGCTCAGCGGCCATGGCTCACGGGCCCAGCCGCTCCACGGCATGTGGGATCTTCCCGGACTGGGGCATGAACCCGTGTCCCCTGCATCGGCAGGCGGACTCTCAACCACTGCGCCACCAGGGAAGCCCAAGGAGCATTTTTTGAGAAGCACATGTTTCTGTCTCACACCAGTGCTGTTGTAATGATCAAATTAAAACTGAATTTATGAAAAACGAAGTTCTTTTTAAACCAAGTGCTAGGACGAGAAAGGAAAGCAGGTTGCTGAGTAAGTTGTTTCCTGAGAAATAGAAAAAGACAATGATAAGTCTGTGTCAGTCAGCAGGTAATTCCGTCAATGACCTTGTGTGATTCGTGCAGTGGGGAGCAGTAACAGTATAGAATTTTAAATTAAACATAGGTTGATTTTCTTGAATATTTTTAGCACATTCTTCGTAATTAAATATAAATGATGAGGAGGGTGGGAAGGGCAGAAATGGTTAGAAACTACAAATTGCAATTTAAAATTATTAACTGCATTGCAGGCTTAAATGTGGTCCATGTAAATGCCCTGTAGTATAGGGAAGTCTCTCATGAGGTCATATCACTGCAACAGTATCCCTCTTTTCACTCTATAGTTGTATAATTATCATTTTGCCAGTGTCCAAAATATATACATTTATTTAGTTTTAACCTGTCAGTGTTGCCTTGTCATTCATTTCTGAGCTGTATCACTCAGGCAGTAAATTACTAAGACTTGCCAGCTTAGCCACCATCACCAACTACTAGTGTACCCCGAGTTTCCCAACCATTCTAAACTTAGTGTACTCTTCTGGGAACACATTAGCATTATGGGTCCCCACTTTGAAATGACAAAATCTGAGCACAGTCGGAGCAGCGTTTGTAAACCTCTGCATTCTCCTGTGATTATTTTCCCCCGTTGCTGGTACATCTTGTTAGTGCTATGCTTGAATCCACACCATTAGAGCAGTAGCCCAGCTGCTGTCATTCTCAGTTATCTAGAGCTCCTGCTAAGACAGACCAACTCTGAGAAAATGTCTCTTCCCCCCATTTTATCACCCAGAGACAAAACCTTGAAAACATACAACCAATTATTTGAAGTCTCCCCAAGGCTCATAGGATAGAGCGAACTGCCCTCCCAAACTCAGAAAAAGAGCTGAACTAAGGTGGATAGGACAGGTCAGGACTGATCAAAACTAACATTCAGACAGGAAGGACCAATTAAGACAACCGCCCGAACGGAATGCAAGATACCAATGACGCAAGTGTTTTCAATCATTTTTTCTTTTTCATTTGACAGAATTCTAAGTAAACATTTCCATGATAATCCACAGTTCACTAAGTTTTGGTTATAATTTTAAACATATATCCCCTATATCATCTCAGGCAACAAAACAGATTACGCTCAAGGTGTGTGCCGTGAATTAAAGCGTGGTAAAATTTTCTTTGAATTAGCAAATAATACACTTTTTTTTTTTTTTTTTTCTTGCGTTATGCGGGCCTCTCACTGTCGTGGCCTCTCCCATTTGCGGAGCACAGGCTCCGGACGCGCAGGCCCAGCGGCCACGGCTCACGGGCCCAGCCGCTCCGCGGCATGTGGGATCCTCCTGAAACGGGGCACGAACCCGCGTCTCCCGCATCGGCAGGCGGACTCTCAAGCACTGCGCCACCAGGGAAGCCCCACTTTTGATTATAAGAGTTTTTCGCTAATTTAGAAGGTAGTTCCTTGCATTAGATTGGTTTTGAGATTAAAGATAATTTGAATGTTTAAAATTTGGGTAGGGGAGGACTTCAGCTTTTGACTCTAAACATTAGTTCTCAAACATGGCTGTACTTCGGAATCATTGGGGAGCTTTAAAAATTATTTTATGCCGGTATAAGAGTAAAACACTAACAATTAAATGATCACTCATCATAAATTGTAAGATGCAGCCCCACATCAGAGAGATTACATACGGGAAAAAAGGGGGGTAGAACTGATAATGACCATAAAGTTTCCTTTAGAGGTTATCAGCCAGGGGAATGATCTAATTAAACTTTGCCTACCCTTGGGAAAATAAGCACAGGAATAGTAAACATAAAGCCAAAATAACTGTGAAGAATCTTATTTGTCTCTCAACTGTGAAGTTCTAAAGGAAAACACTGATGACTAGCTAAAGTTCAAGGGATTTTATGATACTAGTTGGAGAAATAACAATCATATAAACAATGTGATTATGATTACTTCTCTGATTTTTCTTTTGAGGGAATCTATAAATGATAACATTTTCCTTTAAAAACTATACATAAATGATTTGAACTCTAAAGGCTAATATATTCCCACATATTGTGGGGCAATTTTTACAGACACGTAAAGTATGTGGGACAAAAATGTCAAGGATTTACATAATGTGTTACATTATGATCCATTTCTGTTGGTATACATCTTTTTCTATCACTAATTCATCACATTTGTTGACATGGTATTTCTTCATTAAAGAAAATATTTGTACTGTGCAAAACCCAGGAAGCTATCATTTGTAAACTTTCAAGGTAAATATTTAGCTATGCACTAAGTATACACGCATATTTGATTCTTAAATCCATTCTAAGAATTAAAATATTGAAAGAGGGAAATATAATGTTTACTTTAAATTTTCTGTGGGCTTTGCTTCAAGACTTTCATGAGTAGAGTAGGAATTTATACATTCATGCATCACATACTTGCTATGCACCAGATAACCTAGCCTAGTAAGTGCTAGGTATTTAGCAATGAAGAAAAAACTAACTCCCTGTTCTCAAGTTTTTCTGATCCTACACCTCACATAGTTAATCAAAGAATATGTCTTTGTTTTTATCTATTAATAACAGAACACCCCACTCAAGCTGGTTTAAACAGAAAGGAAATGAACTTGCTCACATGACTGGAGATTCAGAGGTAGTGCAGGTGTCCTCGTTGATATGTCCTGTGGCTCCAGCTTGCGTTGCCTCTTGTCTAAGACCCCCTCCGTGTGAGGTTATAGCAGTCCTGAGCCTCCTATCAATGATAGGAAAGTCCAAAGAAAAAGAGAAAGACGGACAGTGGTTTCTGGAAGTATCCCAGAGGATGTCAAAGAACTTTCTCAGGAAATTGCTCTTAGCATCTCTGCATGCCCAAATGGGTCCAGTGCTTAGCCAGTCACTAGCAAAGTGATCAGGATTACTTTTAGACCAACTATATGCACTCAGGCTATGAATATAGTCGCCTTTAGCTGAGACAGAGGGTCTTAAAGGAGAGAAGTGGATTTCTGAACGTAATTATGATTCTCTTAGGAAGGCAGATGGAAGAATGGATGTTTGATGGGCAAAAGACAATGTTCACTACAAGGAACAATCAAGGCACTGGGGTTTGCAATAGGTAAACATTGCAAACAACTTCCTTGTCTGTCAGAGGAGGTTTTAAAAAGTATCTTATATCCAATACAGATAAACTCTCTGTACTAAGATGGAAGATGACTATTAGTTCCTAAATAAAAAAAAAAAACATTACTTTATGTTTTATATAAAATATGTAAATAGGATGTATATCTAAACATATCAAAATATATACATATGGGGGCTTCCCTGGTGGCGCAGTGCTTGAGAGTCCGCCTGCCGATGCAGGAGATGCGGGTTCGTGGCCCGGTTGCCTAATATCATAGGCACTAGCCACAAATGGATATTAAGTGCTTAAAATGTGGCTAGTCTGAATTGTGATGTGCTGTTATATATAAAATACACACCAGAATATATACTAGAAAATATTTATATATACACAAATATATATATATATATACATATGATATCTGTAATACGTCTATACAAATAGAGATATATTGGAATTTAGGGAAGTAGGAACAAATGTTATTTATTTATTTTTTTTAACATCTTTATTGGAGTACAATTACTTTACAGTGGTGTGTTAGTTTCTGCTTTTTAACAACAAATGTTATTTTTTTTTTTTTTTTTTTTTTTTTTTTTTTTTTTTTTCCCAACAAATGTTATTTTTAAAGTATAAGTATTCTGGACTATCTTAGAGTAAAAAAGTCTCCTAGGTAATTTATATGTTAAAATATATGAAATAATTGAGTTTAGTTGTACATTTAATATTGAAAAAGCAAAATGTTTTAATAACTTAATAATTTTAAAAGCTGTTAATTTGCATAAAATGGTTGTTAATAACTAAAATAGTTAAATAATGAAATAGATTGACTGTTAGTATGAATAATACAAAAGCACCTTTACTAGGTAATTTTAGAAAGAACACAATATCCCTGTCAAGTCAATAAATCTATTTCAATTATTTCAATAATAATACAATCCTGAAAAACAGGTATTAAATATCATAATTCTATTTTGTTGAAATGCTAAATGCGTTTATATGAATGCTATAATATGAAATATATTAACACAAACTGCATTTAATATCTAGTTGTTGAATTCAATTTAAGGTATTAGTTATAAGGAAGAAAATCTCCAAAATCATGAATAACAACATCATAATAACAGCAGTAATAATGTGAAGAGTTTTAAGAAAAGAAAACCAGTATTAGAAAAAAATAAAATTAACCCCACTCTACTAAAATCTTTCACTTGTACTAATATCTGGTAAAACTGAGCTTCTATTTTATTTTGTAAATGTATCTGTAAGACATAAGGACCACAGAGTCACTCTTGTATAAAATAGTGCTGAGAATTTATTGTTCCAGCATTATAATTTCAAACATTTAAACGTATATAAC
Organism: Lipotes vexillifer; assembly: GCF_000442215.2. NCBI lineage: Eukaryota > Metazoa > Chordata > Mammalia > Artiodactyla > Lipotidae > Lipotes > Lipotes vexillifer. Next base: position 1,088,116 of record NW_006777084.1, read on the forward strand.
TAAAATTTTTAGTAATAAAGTTAAAATAATTATCTTAAGTAAAATTTATTCTTGTATTAGAGAAGTTCACTCTACAGTGATGATATTTGGCTTTGGTCTTGGTTTTGGCTAAATACTTATGCCAATACTTGACTATCTTCCATGGAACCAAGTGGTACTTGGAGAGACGTCTGTTATGTGTGCATGCCTGTGTATGTATGCATGTACATATGTATATGTATTTATATATATATATGTGTGTATGTCTTTACATATGATGTATATTTGTGTGTGTACATATATGTATATGTGTATATATGTGTGTAAGAGGGAGAGAGAAGAAATTCTAGAAAGCTCTGTAAACTTTTAATGGTAAATATCTCTGCAGGGTGTCAACAGTGGAGCTCTTATTTCCAGAACATATATTTCTATTTTGAGTGTTTTATTGTGAACATTGATTACATCTCTAATAAGGAAAATTAAATGTAAGGAAAGCACAGTAGACTTTGATTTTGGGAAGAAAAGATTAAGTCCTTCTTAGGGAATTTATTAGATTATATTCACACTGGAGCAATTATCCAATGAAGACTGAGAGTAAGGTTAAATCCCATTAGGACAATTATTCAGTTAATTACTCTGGTGTGAGCATAGCCTTAGTTTAAGAAACATAGAACATGAGGAGGTCAGGGCCATTTCCCCAGCAAACCAATTTAGAAGATTTAAGTGAGCTGTCTGTAAGCCAAGAAAGAATCACTTTTTGAAAAATTAGCAATTAAGAGGGGAGTACCCTTAATTAGTACTGGACACAGTCCCTCAACACAGACTTATTACCAGAGAGAGATGTCAAAAGTGGAGGATTTTTACAGTCAGATGCCCATTGGAACAGTTTAACATCTTTACCATGCCAAGCACAAATTATATGTAAAGTCATTCATTCACTTACTCTTTTCTTTATTCACTGAGTAAATATTTATTGGGTGCCTAATAACATAGATAAAAAGTGTCTGCAGTTTTAATGTGCTGGCCAGGCATGAGGGAAGGGTCAGAGAAGCCAAGAGATGGAACGGGTATTTTCTGCAGCAATGTGAATTGTAAGGATCTATAAATGCCATTTGGAGTCGTGGATCCACAGTCAGTCTTGAGTAATGACCCTCGATTGTTTCCTTTATTCCAAGGACTTTTATTTTACTGTGTTTGTATCTTCTTAGCTATTAAATGGCATCTTTGTGATGCCCACCTCTGGTCCCTTAACATGTAAAAACCGAACCACTACTCAGTCATGGTGCAAAAATCCAGATATTAGTTCTGATATACCACATGTAGGATTATATAGTTAAGCTCCAGGAATATTTGCCTTGTCTCTGTAATGACATTAAAATCCCAAACAAACCAAAGATACTAGTGTTGCATTCTTTTCCCTACTTCCCTTCCCCCATCCCTACCTTGTTAGTCTGGCGTTGGATTTGCAAGGATAAGCAGATGAGGTCTTTTTTTCATCTTTCTACATCACTGCAAAGTTCATGGAATGAAATGGATCTGTTTCCCAAAAGGGGAAAGTCAGAACTCTTTGTTTTCTTGCATTTGCAAAGCTGCTCAAGCATGGGGCTCTTCTTATTGCATTTAAAAAGAGTCTCGGTTTATTCTGGGCTCTCGAGATACAAAACGGGGAGAAACATGCTGTCTGTTAACGAAACTATGTGGGTGATTCACTTTTAGCCACTGTAATCATGGTCCTTATAGAGTGAAATTAAGTTTATTTCCAAATTTATATTATAAAATTTATAAGAATATAGGTTTGTTGTAGCATTAATTACAAATTTTAATCTCATGTTATTAGTTATTGTTATTAGCTAATAACGTTATTATTAGCTAAGATATTATGTTATTAGCTAACATAATCTCATGCTATTAACTCACGTTATTAGCAAAGATATTACTTTACTGAAGTTTTAGTATATTGCTTACTAAAGTAGTGAACGCAGTTTAAGCCTTTCCTAGGATCCTGAAATAGAAAATTATTTGTGAATTGGCAGGCTCTGTATTGATCTACATAGCGCCATGCCTCTAAATCCCATGGAGTATTTAATCTTTCCCAGAATTTTGGCCCTGCCCCAAGTGCTGTAAGCAATCCTGTTCCCAGACAGGAAGAGTATAAGACCCTTTCATCAGTAATCCACGACATCAGAATTAAGTCCAAATTGCTTCTCCTACTCTGATGTTTTAACTTCTTTCTAGTAAGTAATCTCCTGCCTCGTTCACCTGTATCAAAGGAAGTATTTGAACCTCACTTCCAATAATATTCTTGTCTTTCTTATCTCCTTTTATCTAAGTAGATTGGAACATCATATATGCAATTAGTTCATGTAATTTTGATTGTGTGATTTTAAAAAGTACCCTAACTTTTTTGCATATGTACTTTTATGTATATATTACATATAATGTTTATGCTGTACATTATTTTATATACTATATTTATAGATGAAGATTAATTTATAGGATCATATAAATCAGATTATGTTTACTATACTTTATGAGCCATATAAGATGTTGTCAAAGTCAGTGTTGACTTATTGAATTTTGCCTTGTGTGCTGAATTTAGGACCTAATTTCTAACATATATCTTCTGTATTAATTTTCTATTGTTGCTGTAATGAGTTACCACAATGTTGTTTTACCATATTTTTATAATGTTGAATTACCAACAATTGTTTTAATGGCTTAAAACAACACAAATTTTTTATCTTACAATGCTGTAGGTCAAACGTATAACAAGGGTCTCATCTGGCTAAAATAAAAGTGTTGGCAAGGCTACATTCCTTTCAGTATATTCTAGGTCGGATCTGTTTCTTCACTCTTTTTGGCTTTTAGCGATCGCCTGTATTCCTTGGCTAACAGCCTCCTTATATCTTCAAAGCCAGCACTGACAGTTCCAGTCTTTTTCACATTGCATCACTCTGACCTTCTCTCCTGCATTCTTCTCCCACTTTTAAAAACCCTTGTAATCACTCTGGGCTCACCCATATAATGAATAATCAACTCCCTATCTCAAGGTCTATACCTTTAGTCATATCTACAAAGTTCCTTTTGCCAGCTAAGGTAACATATTCTGGAAATTAGGATATAGGTCTCTATAGTAGTCATTACTCTGCCTACTACCTCCATTGCATGTTTCTAGCAATATAGTTACCATGGAAATTGAATTGTCTTGCCTCTCACAAGAACTTATAGGCATCATTGCCCCTCAGCTAAAGACACATTTATGTCTCCTCCAATTTCTGCTGAATTTCCTTGTTCACAAACCTGCACCATTTCCCAAGGTCTGCTACTTAGAATTCCTCAGATCACTGGTGCTGTCCCAGAGGGGTGACAGGACTTGACATCTCCAGCATAGTAACCAACCTCTACTGCACCCTCAATTTCCCCAGACACTTCTATAATGTGTATTTCATCCAGGTTTTCCAATTATCATCTTCCAAACCTTCTCCACCATGCTCAAGTCTCCACTCATATCACCTCTGTGATGGTCATTGTGATATGCTCCAGTTCCTCTTCAACGCAGGACCTGCAACTCAACTGCTCGGAGTGTGGTTGGCAGCATCATTTAGTTGTCAGTCCCAATTCAGCTGCCTCTCCTATGGGGGTTGCCCCCTCCTGGGGTAGCACTCATGTAATGATTGATTGACACGAGGTATAAAGCCTAGCTCAGAACAACCCTGACAGTCCATTCTAGTTCCAGAGCTCCCCATGGAGTAGGCTAAGTCTATAATTGGACCTCCATCACACTTGGACTTCATCCTCTACTCTGTCCTGCTCCCTTCCTTTGCTTCCATAGGATTTGATCCCAAGAGGACCCCATTAATAAACATGCTGCAAGCTAGTACCTGTTTTAGAGTTGGCTTTACAGAGAACCCAAATTGTAACACCCTCTCAGAAAATGAGTTGCCTTTCACACTAATACATATTTTTATTTTCCTCATAAGTTTCAACCCAAATGTTTTTCTCTTGAGATCTTTCATAATGCTTCTAGGCAAACTGAATTATTCTTCACAAGCTGTCCCATAACCTAGAACATAAGACTTTTATCATAAGTGGTTAAATACTAAATTGGTAAATATTACTGTTCCTCTTTACCTACCACAGTGTGTGTTCTCTGAGAACAGGCATTGTGTCTTTTTCTTGTTAGCTCTCTAATGTCTGACACAGAGCTTGGCATTGAGATGTTTAATAGATATTTTTAATGACTGTATGAATAAGCAGTCTCTTCTGCATCCATTGAAATCCCAATTTAGTTAGGGTTCGTCATATTACTATTCATAAGAATTGGCACAGCATATCAAATCTTCTTTGCACTAAATACGTACTCCACCCTTGTTCTATCCCCACACAATCATGCTCTACTACATAATTTAGAAAAATAAAGAGTTCATAGACCATGTTAGGTAGATTAAATTTCTACCCTTCAGAATGCTTTTTGCAATTCTTCTCCCCAATTGTTCTCTTACAGGTTGCTCCCTAGTTCTCAATCACATTGTCTTTCCTGCCTATCTATCTATGTAGGCTGCACCTAGCCAGGGTCCAATTATCAGGAGGTGGTCAAAATCTGTAGTACAAAATCGATCATAAAAAAAAAATCGCATGAGTATTACCTACCTATGAGTAGAACTGGAGTGCTTTATATTCTTAATGGGCCTGCTTCCTTGGAGAGGGATTTGTAGTCAATCAGAAAGAGTGGAATACCAGTGAGAGTTCATCTTGCCCACTTAAAAACGTGCTCAAGCCCCTAGTTCACTACAACTTTTCTCTTCATATCAATTGCTTAAGAATTAGGAATTACCTTCTATTTTAGGACATATATATGTTGTATATAGCATATATGTGTCATATATAACATATATGTGTCATATATAACATATATGTGTCATATATATATATATATATATATATATATATATATAAAAGTAATCCTTATTTCCTCTCCTTGGCATAGTTATATTAGTCTCTGACTTTTGCAGCACTGTTGATACTTTAATGCACTTACCCATTTATTTGTGATCTTTGCCTGTTTATTTGTGAGTATGCTGGGATCAGGGAGATGCAGAAACAGTTTTAAATCCCAGTGCCTGATATTTTTAAAATCCTGATATACAGACTGTTTTCTTCATTCATGATCCCAGGTTGTGACTTCTTCTCCTGGTTGGGCTTTGATCATGCTTCTTTCCCAGTTTTACATATTTAATCTAGAACACCTAAAAATAAATGTCCATACCAGACTCAGAAAAAAGTCTGGGAGGTATATGGTACTTCATGGAGTCTCATGTCAATGGTCTCATGATAGGACTACCATCGTGCTGTCAACTTGATATTTACCTAGATTGTAGTGGTTATACTGAGTCTAAACTTCAATTCCAGCAAAAGTGATAGCATTTTTCTCTTCATATTATCCCCAAAGTTTAAGAATGCTGCTTTTAAATTTATCTGTTAATGGGCACGTTTTGAAATGTAAAATGTCAAACTAAGTAAAACCATACAAAAAATATGTGTTGGGTACTTCATGTAGCATGAAAATAAGAACTATGGTCCACAAATATTATGGAACTGTCTTATTTGTATATAACTTATTTATTAAATTGAAATATTACTCTATAAATAAAGTAACACTGAAGTCAGAACTAGAGGGGGATAAACAAGTATAAAATTCGATAAACAGACTTTCTAAGAATGGAGTTGATTTAGACAAAAAACCCTGAATTATTAAGAGAAATGGCAATCAGAAGTAACTGACAAGACTGAGAACCCCTTCAGTTGTATGTTAAATTATTGCCGTAACATTCACAGAGTGTTTGGACAGAGAAATAATCTGTTGTGGAATGAGCTAGAGATAATGATGAGGCTGGTAAGGAATGATATGGATAAATTATATCTTTTCTGTGTAAAGACGGGGCTATAGATGGTATTACTGACTTCTAGATATAATAAGAATGATGGAAAATAAGCATTGCCGACCTAAAGTTCTTGCCATGCTGAGTACAAATCTGTCTTACTGATTCAGTCTGTTCATAAAGACCTTGCTGTTGGTAGCTTTCTCTTTTGGACTCAGAAGCTGCATGACACCTCACCAAAGCAGGCTCCTTATTTATGAATTGTGCATTTCAGAGTCACCCAGTCATAACTGTTCCTGAATTATTATTATTTTTTTAACATCTTTATTGGGGTATAATTGCTTTACAATGGTGTGTTAGTT
>NW_006777085.1:0-323 GCF_000442215.2 Lipotes vexillifer
TTTTTTGGTTTTTTTTTTTTTTTTTTGTGGGCCTCTCACTGTTGTGACCTATCCCATTGGGGAGCACAGGCACCAGATGCGCAGGCCCAGCGGCCATGGCTCATGGACCCTGCCGCTCCATGGCATGTGGGATCTTCCCTGACCGGGGCATGAACCCATGTCCCCTGCATCAGCAGGCAGACTCTCAAGCACTGCACCACCAGGGAAGCTCTATTTTTTATTTTAATAACTTTATTTTATTTTATCTTACTTTATTTTATATCACTTTATCTTCTTTCTTTCTTTTTTTCCTTCCTTCACTCCTTCCTTCCTTCCTCCCTCCC
>NW_006777087.1:0-571 GCF_000442215.2 Lipotes vexillifer
CAATCACAGTAAAATCAAATCCCATAACTGCTGGGTGGGTGACTCACAGACTGGAGAACACTAATACCACAGAAGTCCACCCAATGGAGTGAAGGTTCTGAGCCCCACATCAGGTTCCCAACCTGGAGGTCCGGCAACGGGAGGAGGAATTCCTAGAGAAACAGACTTTCAAGGCTGGTGGGATTTGATTGCAGGACTTCAATAGGACTGCAGGAAACAGAGACTCCACTCTTGGAGGGCACACACAAAGTACTGTACGCAGAGGGACCCAGGCAAAGGAGCAGTGACCACAACAGAGACTGAATCAGACCTACCTGCTAGTGTTGGAGGGTCTCCTGCAGATGAGGGGGTGGCTGTAGCTCACCGTGGGGACAAGGACACTGGCAGAAGTTCTGGGAAGTACTTCTTGGCGTGAGCCCTCCCACAGTCTGCCATAGCCCCACCAAAGAGCCCAGGTAGGCTCCAGTGTTGGGTTGCCTCAGCCCAAACAACCAACAGGGAGGGAACCCAGTCCCACCCATCAGCAGTCAAGCAGATTAAAGTTTTACTGAGCTCTGCCCACCAGAGCAAC
>NW_006777088.1:0-269 GCF_000442215.2 Lipotes vexillifer
CACACACACACACACACACACACACACACACACACACACACACTCCAAATGTTCCTCTGTCTACTTATCAACTCTGAAGTTCATGAAAAATACATAAAAAGCAACCAAAATAAACTATGAATGGATTCAGTGAGAGGAACCACACTAGTCACCCCAAGAGATGCTGACATCTATTTTTAAAAGTGTGTTATTCCGTAGAGAATGGGCTTGAGGACATGGGGAGGGGGAAGGGGAAGCTGGGATGAAGTGAGAGAGTGACATGGACATAT
>NW_006777089.1:0-933 GCF_000442215.2 Lipotes vexillifer
GTGGGCCTCTCACTGCTGTGGCCTCTCCCGTTGCAGAGCACAGGCTCCGGACGCGCAGGCTCCAAACATGCAGGCTCAGCGGCCATGGCTCACTGGCCCAGCTGCTCCGCGGCATGTGGGATCTTCCCAGACAGGGGCATGAACCCGTGTCCCCGTGCATCGGCAGGTGGACTTGCAACCACTGTGCCACCAGGGAAGCCCCATACTTATTCTTATATTGGATAACTGAGAAGCTTCCTAACTCGTCTACCAGGTGCTATTCTTGGCCAAATCCACTCAAATCTCAGCTACCCTCAGTACACATTGCATCCATATTATCCCTTTGAAAACAATAATCAATAATTATTCAGAACTTCAAAACCATTTGATAGCTCTCTTTGTACTTAAAATAAAACATACATAGGCTGGCCCTCCACAGATTGGCTCCTTTTTATTGTCATTCCCTCCCTTAATTAATAGTCTCCATAACACTCCTTTAGGTTTAGGTCTCCTTTAGGTTTTTAAAATATGCTTTTCTTCCTCAATTTAATACACTTTTCTCCCTCATGAAAGATTTTCTACACAATGCATTGCCTGGCAACCTCTAGCTCTTTCTTTTGATATATTTTTATTTTCACTATGCTTCTACCTCAGAACACCACCAACTCTAGTCTACTTACTTCAACAACTTTCTTTTAAATATTAAATGTTAGAGAGGTAGCATCTCAATGAATTGATTTATTACACTGGAGCCGAAGTAGCCTTTCTAAAAGACAGAAATGATTTAACTTCTCTACTGAAAGCACTGTTTATTGATGTTAGAATAAATTCTTAATTTCTTCATTTGGTTTATAATGTCTTATAAAATCTGGGTTTTAAAAAAAACTCTTCATGGCTTCCCTGGTGGTGCAGTGGTTGAGAGTCCGCCTGCCAATGCAGGGGACACGGGTTCGT
>NW_006777090.1:0-291 GCF_000442215.2 Lipotes vexillifer
AAAAGTGCGTATGCGTTTTTTCCTGAGTATATTCAGGAAAAAATGCATACGCCCTTTTTGTCCAAGGGCATCCTCATCGGCGTTCTGCCTATTTTCATAGGCTTTAAATGCAATTCCAAACCGCCTCTTGAAATCTGTTTGCTGCAATTCTGCCTCACTTTCACGTCCTCTTTGCAGCCTTACTTCAATATATTTTTGCACAAAAGATGTCATTTTTAACTCTGCAGTTTTGTGAATTACAGTGCCCCTGAGCTCCTTTTCTCCCCTTGCTTTCTTGTGAGCTGGCCGCAA
>NW_006777093.1:0-345 GCF_000442215.2 Lipotes vexillifer
TGAAAAAAAAAAAAAAAAAAAAAAAAAAAATGTTCATTGGATTTGGCAACTATGAGGTGAAAAGTTATATAGTGGTAATTTCAGCAGAATAAGGAAGGCAGAATTCAGATAGTAAATTAAGGGTAAGGAAACAAATGCAGTTTCTTTTATCCATTTATTATTTTATTTATTTAAACAAATTTTGTGTGTGTGTGTGTGTGTGTTACGCGGGCCTCTCACTGCCGTGGCCTCTCCCATTGCAGAGCACAGGCTCCGGATGTGCAGGCTCAGCGGCCATGGCTTATGGGCCCAGCCGCTCTGTGGCATGTGGGATCTTCCCGGACCGGGGCACGAACCCGCGTCCCC
>NW_006777094.1:0-471 GCF_000442215.2 Lipotes vexillifer
AAAAAAAAAATCATGTCTTTGGAATAGTAAACAGGTTTAAAAAGGAAAAAAAAGTTCAGAGGGTTAGAAGTCAGCAAATTCAGATTATCAGGTTCTTAAAATCTTTCCTTCTTGTGTGACTGTAGGCAGGGTCCCCAAGACTTTGTGGGTCAGTGTCTCAAATAACAGATGAAAACAATTGTCATTGGCTCCTGCACAAAATAGTGTGATTTTAAAATCTGTCTTAGTTTCCTGTGGCTGCCATACTGAATTACCACAGACTTGATGGCGAAGACAACAGAAATTTATTCTCTCGCAGTTCTGGAATCCAGTTGCAAAATCAAGGTGTCAGCAGGGCCATCCTCCCTCCATCAGCTCTTGGAAAGAATCATTCCTTGAGTCATCCAGCTTCTGGTGGCTTCAGGTGACCCCTGGCTTGTGGCTACGTTACTTTAGTCTCTGCCTCTGGCTTCACAAATCCTTCTGCTCTGT
>NW_006777097.1:0-322 GCF_000442215.2 Lipotes vexillifer
AGAGCGGTGTGAGGACCTGAATACTTCAACCAAGCACTGAAGGCAACAAACTTCCTTAAACATGCTCTCCTGCCTGGATTTTTATATATTAAAATAACCTTTCTCCCTCACTTCCCTGGGGGTACCCAGAAAAGAGTGGCATTTCTTGGCCATCACAAGTCTCAGGTAGAATCTTCTCTGTTCTTCAGTGTCCTGACAAAGGCCTCTGGACCTGTAGCGCATGCCTCTGGTAATTCAGTCTTGTTCTCAATAAGAGAGATCTCCAGCACAGGTAAAAGTAGCTGAAAGGCATCCTGAATGTAGGAAGCACTGTTTGATGCCT
>NW_006777098.1:0-1969 GCF_000442215.2 Lipotes vexillifer
TACACCTGTTTGGTATTCTAAACTTATTTATTACAAAGGACTTTGCTTTTCATATAAAGACAGTCATGTGGCAGGGGGTTTACATATGACTACCTCTAAAATCGAGGCCATAAAACTTCAAACAAGATGTCTTTGAACATTCCCTGAATTGGTAAAATACTGGCATTTATTTCCAAGGATGGGCTATTCCACCAAAAATGGGGGTCTGGAGCACTGGAACTTAAGACTTGGAATATTATCTTTTGTTCATTAATTTTACAGCTAGAAGAAGTCAACTGAATTTAGTTTGTAATGAGGAGGCCAAACTCATCGGTGGGGCGGGGGGAAAGACAGTTTGGCATCGCTAAAAGCAAGGGAGCTTTTAATAATACAAAATATTAAAAATTAGCACAAGCATAAAAATCAACGTAGGACAATATTCCTGAGCTAAAGTAAGATAATTTGGCCACATAGTTTATCATATTACCTGCCAATATCTGATGGCCATTCAGAGCCAGACACGTTTTTCCATCTGGAGCTTTCACAAAACCTTCACGACACAAACACTGAGCAGTTCCAAACCTCTCTTCGCAAATATGTTCACAGCCTCCGTTTTGATGTAAGCAGGCATCTGCTCCTAGCAGAGAGGAGGTACATTCACAGATGGGCTTGGAGATGAAAAGGTGTAAAATCAGTGTACAGCTTTGGGAGAAAGAAACTATCTAAATGGAGCTGTTTATATCAAGAGCTATTTCAGAAGAGTTCCTATAAAGAGCCACTCGTTCTAAGATAAGCTCAGAATGTTATTACCTTAGGAGTATTGAGTTTAGCCAGTTCCTTTGTTCAAGAAGCTATTTGGGAAGATAGGACTCCTATTTCCTGACTTATAATCTAGTCAAACTGACAAAGGGTGATTCAGAAAGAAGAGTTACTGTGGGAAACTAAGTGGCTTTTCCATCTGCTTACCTACTCCTGGCTGAAGCTCACTCACTTGCATTCTCAGGAGGTGGGGAAAAGCCCAGTGTAGGCAGAAGCTTCCACTGCGGGTTTCTAAATCGCTCCCCCCACCCATCCCTGCCCCTGCCCTTAGTGCCTTTAACCCAAAAGTCTTTGAAAAGGAGCAAATAAGTAAAAGCTACTCAGGAGAAGAAAAGTTGAGGTTGGAGGGATAAAGCCCAAACTTATTACCAGACTATCTTAGTTTAAACGAAATCTCAGGAGATCTTAACATCTACCCAAATTAGTGAGAAGTGCAACACAGACACCCTTCCCTGCCGTCAAACAATTAAAATAGTTGCAGATGCCAGTCAAAGAAAGACTGTGTCCAGTGTACCTGGTTTTGCCAATGGATGAACTACAACCAGTGATGAGGGCTTCAGCATGCTGCCTCGGAGACGTACCCTATTTTTGCCAGTCCTCTTGTTCACCCTTATTACCGATGGCATAGCCCAATCAGAGAACCACACATGATCCTCAAACACAGCCACAGCAAATGGGTGACCTGGAAGCAGTTGAGATCCATTATAAACATCTTGTCTTTGCCATGAATATTTTTAAAAGGACAAGGCCGGAAACATATACCCAATTCCTACACTAAGTCAATTCTTTAATACAGCTGCTAAGCAATGTATGAGCCACTTCCTTGAGCCACCTACATCAAGGAGAACCCACATGATGAGGGACCCTCTTCTTAGAATGGGAGCCTGGTGGTATGAAGTCCTAGCAAAGCCCGTGGTCATCAAGCATTCAGAGAGTGGGAGAATGTGGGTGACTGACATAATACCACCAATAAGAAGGAGACCAGAGCTTCCCTGGTGGCTCAGTGGTTCAGAGCCCGCCTGCCGATGCAGAGGACATGGGTTCGTGCCCTGGTCCGGGAGGATCCCACATGCCACGGAGTGGCTGGGCCCAGTGAGCCATGGCCGCGGAGCCTGTGCTCCGCAATGGGAGAGGCCACAACAGTAAGAGGCCCGCGTACAGCAAAAAAAAA
>NW_006777099.1:0-213 GCF_000442215.2 Lipotes vexillifer
CCCAACTTGTGACTGTATGAGGGAGGAAATGCACTAATGAAACTTTGAGACCAGTTAGGAAGAAGAGGAATGTATATTGCATAGGTAAACAAAAATATCACCTTCAGGCACCATGTGAAAGCACAATTATCAGTATGAGCATACTACCCGCAGTACTCAAGCTCAAATGGTTTTCAACTACTATGCCTTTCCAGGTAACAAATACTTCTATTC
>NW_006777100.1:0-1165 GCF_000442215.2 Lipotes vexillifer
CAATGAAGCCATGAAACCTTCAAAACTGCTTTGCCACATGGAGACCAAGCACCCTGCATTAAAGACAAGCCTTTGGAGTTTTTCAAAAGAAAAACATGTGAACAGGAAGGACAGAAGCAATTATTTGAAGGCCACCACTTCATCAAATGTGTGTGCACTGAGAGCATCATTCTTAGTGGCTAACCACATTGCTAAAGCTAAGAAGCCCTTTACCATTGGTGAAGAGTTGATCCTGCCTGCTGCTAAGGACACTTGTTGTGAATTTTTAGGCGAGGCTACAGCTAAAAAGGTGGCACATGCTCCTCTTTTGGCTAGCACCATAACTAGACAAATTGATGAAATGGCAGAAGATACTGAAAGGATTAATGAGTCACTGTGGTATGCAATGCAGGTTGACGAGTCTACTGATGTTGACAACAAGGCCACAGTGCTTGAAACAGTGTGATATGCTTTTCAGGAGGATGTGCATGAGGATATGTTATGTGCACTTTTCTTGCCAACCAACACCACAGCTGCAGAACTATTCAAGTCTTTGAATGATTACATACCAGGAAAACTGAGTTGGTCATTTTGTGTTGGTGTATGCACGGACGGAGCGGCTGCCATGACTGGACAGCTTTCTGGTTTCACTACTCGGTCAAAGAGGTCGCTTCTGAATGTGAGTCTACGCACCGTGTCATCCATAGAGAAATGCTGGCTAGCCAGAAAATGTCACCTGAACTTAACACCGTTTTGCAGGATGTGATTAAAATGATCAACCACATTAAAGTACATGCCCTCAACTCACGTCTGCTCGCACAGCTCTGTGAGGAGATGGGCGCAGAGCATACATCTTCTCCTATACACAGAAGTGAGATGGCTTTCTAGAGGTAGATCACTGGCTAGAATTTTTGAGTTATGAGAGCCACTCCAGAGATTTCTTTTAGAAGAACAGTCACCATTGGCAACATATTTCAGTGACACAGAATGGGTCGCAAAACTTGCGACCCATCTGTCACTTGAGGGGAGAACAACAACTGTGTTCACGTCGGCAGATAAACTGGCTGCCTTTAAAGCCAAACAGTACTTATGGGGACGAGTGAACACTGGGATTTTTGACATCTTTCAAACATTAGCAGAGATTTTGAAAGAGACTGAACCAGGGCCTTCTTTCTCCCAGCTGGTG
>NW_006777101.1:0-1355 GCF_000442215.2 Lipotes vexillifer
CAAGAACCTTTCATCCACACGGCTCAGAATAAAAGGGAGAAAAAGTAGAAAGAAAGAAAGAAATGAGGGAGGAAGGAAGGAGGGAGGGAGGAAGGAAAAAAGAAAGAAATAAGATAACGTAAAATAAAATAGTTATTATGATAAAAAATATCAAGAAAAAATTTAAAACAAGAAATGGACGGATAGAATCCTAGGAGAAAAGGTGGAAGCAAAGCTCTACAGACAAAATCTCACACAGAAGCATACACATACACACTCACAAAAAGAGGAAAGGGGAAAAAAATCATAAATGTTGCTCTCAAAGTCCACTTCCTCAATTTGGGATGATTCGTTGTCTATTCAAGTTTTCCACAGATGCAGGTACATCAAGTTGATTGTGGAGCTTTAATCTGCTGCTCCTGAGGCTGCTGGGAGAGATTTCCCTTTCTCTTCTTTGTTCTCACAGCTCTCAGGGGCTCAGCTTTGGATTTGGCCCTGCCTCTGCGTGTAGGTCGCTGGAGGGCGTCTGTTCTTTGCTCAGACAGGACGGAGTTAAAGGAGCTGCTGATTCGGGGACTCTGGCGCACTCACGCTGGGGGGAGGGAGGGGTGCGGATGCGGGGCGGGGCTGCGGCGGCAGAGGCCACGTGATGTTGCACCAGCCTGAGGCGCGCCGTGCGTTCTCCCGGGGAAGTTGTCCCTGGATCCCGGGACCCTGGCAGTGGCGGGCTGCACAGGCTCCCCGGAAGAGGGGTGTGGACAGTGACCTGCGCTCACACAGAGGCCTCTTGGTGGCGGCAGCAGCAGCCTTAGCGTCTCATGCACAGGCTCCCCGGAAGAGGGGTGTGGATAGTGACCTGCGCTCACACAGAGGCCTCTTGGTGGCGGCAGCAGCAGCAGCCTTAGCGTCTCATGCGCGTCTCTGTGGCCCGCGCTTTTAGCCGCAGCTCGCGCCCGTCTCTGGAGCTCCTTTAAGCAGCGCTGTTAATCCCCTCTCCTCGTGCACCAGGAAACAAAGAGCGAAGAAAAAGTCTCTTGCCTCCTCAGCAGGTGCAGCCTTTTCCCTGGACTCCCTCCCGGCCAGCCGTGGCGCACTAACCCCTGCAGGCTGTGTTCACGCCGCCAACCCCAGTCCTCTCCCTGCGCTCCGACCGAAGCCCGAGCCTCAGCTCCCAGCCCCGCCCGCCCCGGCGGGCGAGCACACAAGCTTCTCGGGCTGGTGAGCGCCGGTCGGCCCCGATCCGCTGGGCAGGAATCTCCCCGCTTTGCCCTCCGCACCCCCGTGGCTGCGCTCTCCTCTGCTGCCCCGAAGCTCCCCGCTCCGCCTCCCGCAGTCTCCGCCCATGAGGGGGCTTCTAGTGTGTGGAATCCTTTCCT
>NW_006777102.1:0-283 GCF_000442215.2 Lipotes vexillifer
TTTGGTTTAGCGTACGTGTTAGGGCACGGGTTAGTGTCAGTGTACGGGTTAGGATTAGGGCACATGTTGGCGTAAGGCTTCGGGTAAGGGTTAAGGTTAGGGTTAGGTTTAGGGTTAGGTAACGGGGACGGTTTAGGATACAGTGTAAGGTAAGACAATGCTTTAGGTTTAGCTTACCTGTTATGGCATGGTTTAGTGTTAGCGTACGGGTTAGGGTTATGGCAAGATTTAGGGTCGGGCGAAGCTTAAGGGTAGTGTTAGGGTTATGGTTAGGGTTAGGGAG
>NW_006777103.1:0-1582 GCF_000442215.2 Lipotes vexillifer
CCCCCCCCTGCCGGTGCAGGGGACACAGGTTCGAGCCCTGGTCCAGGAGGATCCCACATGCCGCGGAGCGACTGGGCCTGTGGGCCACAGCTACTGAGGCTGTGCTCTAGAGCCCACAAGCCATAACTACTGAGCCCGCATGCCACAACTACGGGATCCCACGCGCCTGGTGCCCGTGCTCTACGACAAGAGAAGCCACCGAAACAACAAAGAGTACCCTCCCCCCCGCCGCAACTGGAGAAAGCCGATGCACAGTAACGAAGACCCAACGCAGCCAAAAATAATAAATTAAAAAAAAAAAAAGAATGGCTATGATTTGGATGTGCAGAGAAAGCACGAAGCCTTCCAGGAATGGTACCACGGGAGCAGAGACACAGGCCAGTGATGCTTTATTCACAACCTGGCCGGCTCCAGCTGGCGGGTGAAAGGTGAGCCATGGTCTTCTGAAGCCTAGTTTCCAGTAAGTACAGTAATACAAACTGGGCTGTTCCTTGAAACCCATTTTATACCTTAGATATGTTGAAATCCATCATGTAAATTACGTGAAGACAAATGTGCTTTTTAAGGAAATACGTTTAATAGACAAAACTAAAAACAAAGAAGAAAAGCTATGTTTCACATATTCAATTCAGAGGATTTTTCTATATGGGCTGGATTGGCTAAGGCTTAAAACACAAGCCCAGTGAATTTTCTGGAGCAAGTCCCTCTGTTGCTGGGATGGATATTCTCCATCACTCCTGGGACCTCAAAACCGGGCTCAGGTTAGGGACACAGACTTTCAAATCCCATCGCCAATTCAACATGCACAAATGCAGTCTCTGAACAGTTAATCCTAGGAGGGGGGCAGTGTGCAGTTGGAGTTGGCCTGTTCTAAGCAGTTTGAAGACCCACAAGACTTTGGCCAAAGGCACACAGGTTCACTGCACGTGCTCTCACAGCCAGCCCACCTCTCCAGCATCCTTGGGGACCCATCTCTCCCTTGGTCTTGAAGCTCCCCCCATAGCAGCCTTCTCCCCACTCCTCAACTCTGTTCCCCCCAGAGCCCTGGTACCTGCTTATCCTTCCACCCAGAATTCTCTTCCTCTAGGCTTGGTTTATGCCAACTTCCTCCCATTGCACTGCCTGACAAACATCCCTACCTCACACCCTGCTGCGTTCTTCCCTGGCGCCGTGTCATTTCTTTCACTGCACTTAGGAAGTTGGTTTGCTCGTCCTCTGTCTTCCGACATTAGCCGTAAGCTCCATGAGCACGGGGCCCATGTTCATCTTAATCACCTGCACTCCCCAGTGAAGGGACACAGAAGGTGCTCCATAAGTGTATCCAACAAACAAAGTGGACGTGGCCACAAAACTTCACATCCCGTCTTAAGTGGACGGAGAAAAATGTTGTAGATTGAATTCAAGGAGTTACAAGTTGGACCCTAAGGTACCACCCAAAAGAGAATTGGCGGGGGCGGGGGGGAAGGGGAAATATCCGGTTTTGTTTAGAATTTAATCCAACTTGATAAGTTCAAAAATTCATGTAGGGCTTCCCTGGTGGCGCAGTGGTTGAGAGTCCGCCTGCCGATGCAGGGGACGCGGG
>NW_006777105.1:0-329 GCF_000442215.2 Lipotes vexillifer
ATAAGGCAGAAACTAACACACCATTGTAAAGCAATTATACTCCAATAAAGATGTTAAAAACAACCCAGTCCCTCACACCATACACAAAAATAAACTCAGAATGGCTTAAAGATTTAAATATAAGACATGACACCATAAAACCCCTAGAAGGGAACACAGACAAAATATTCTCTGACAGAAATCGTAGCAGTGTTTCCATAGGTCGGTCTCCCAAGGCAATAGAAATAAAAGCAAAAATAAACAAGTGGGACCTACCTAATGAACGTATAAGATTTTGCGCAGCAAAAGAAACCATAAACAAAATGAACAGACAGCCTATGTACTGAGGG
>NW_006777107.1:0-582 GCF_000442215.2 Lipotes vexillifer
AAAGAAGGTAAAGTATAATAGAGTTATTTAAATTAAAATTAATTATTAAGAAAAAAATTAAAATTAAAAAAAAAACAATGGAAGGATAGAACGCTAGGACAAATGGTGGAAGCAAACCTATACAGACAAGATCTCACACAGAAGCATACACATACACATTCACAAAAAGAGGAAAAGGGGAAAAAATCATAGATCTTGCTCTAGAAGTCCGCCTCCTCAATTTGGGATGATTCGCTGTCTATTCATGTATTCCACAGAGGCAGGGTACATCAAGTTGATTGTGTAGCTTTAATCCGCTGCTTCTGAGGCTGCTGGGAGAGATATCCCGCTCTCTTTGTTCTCACAGCTCCCAGGGTCTCAGCTTTCGATTTGGCCCCGCCTCTGCGTGTAGGTCGCTGGAGTGCGTCTGTTTTTTGCTCAGACAGGACGGGGTTAAAGGAGGAGCCGCTGACTCGGGGGCTCTGGCGCGGGCAGGGGAAGGAGGGATACGGAATGCGGGGCAAGCCTGTGGTGGCAGCGGCCAGCGTGACATTGCACCAGTCTGAGGCATGCTGTGTGTTCTCCCAGGGAAGTTGTCCCTGG
>NW_006777107.1:974-49721 GCF_000442215.2 Lipotes vexillifer
CCAGGAAACAAAGAGGGAAGAAAAAGTCTCTTGCCTCCTCAGCAGGGCCAGACTTTTCCCCGGACTCCCTCCCGGCTAGCCGTGGCGCACTAACCCCTTCGGGCTATGTTCACGCCGCCAACCCCAGTCCTCTCCCTGCGCTCCGACCGAAACCCGAGCCTCGGCTCTCAGCCCCTCCCGCCCCGGCTGGGGTGCAGACAAGCCTCTCGGGCTGGTGAGTGCCGGTCGGCACCGATCCTCTGTGCGGGAATCTCTCCGCTTTGCCCTCCGCGCCCCCGTTGCTGTGCTGTCCTCCGCGGCTCCGAAGCTCCGCGCTCCGCCTCCCGCAGTCTCTGCCCGCGAAGGGGCTTCCTAGTGTGTGGAGACCTTTCCTCCTTCACAGCTCCCTCCCACTGGTGCAGGTGCCGTCCCTATTCTTTTGTCTCTGTTTTTAATTAATTTTTTTTTTCTTTTGCCCTACCCAGGTACGTGGGGAGTTTCTTGCCTTTTGGGAGGTCTGAGGTCTTCTGCCAGCATTTAGTAGGTGTTCTGTAGGAGTTGTTCCACATGTAGATGTATTTCTGGTGTATCTGTGGGGAGGAAGGTGATCTCCGCGTCTTACTCCTCCGCCATCTTTCCACAACCCCCTACAGTAGGTTCTTGTTGGTTATCTTTTTTATATATAGTAGTGTGTGTATGTTAATTCCTAATTTATCCCTCCCCCACCACATTTCCCCTTTGGTAACCATGAGTTTGTTTTCGAAATCTATGAGTCTGTTTCTGTTTTGTAAATAAGTTCATTTTGATCAAAACATCAAAACCTGTAACATAATTTCATCTTTTAACAGACTTTATCTCCTAATGTCCCCAGGGTGGTCTTTCTGTGCCCCTTTTCCCCTCCAGGAGCTCCCTTGCTCCACTTACCTTTCCTCCCTTTCCAGCACTCAATGCATATGTGATTGATAACACTTAACTACTAACTCTCTGACAGGGGTTTGCATTTCAATTTTAAGTGAAAGGATGGATTGATGTAAGAGTCTGCTTCTGGTTTTCTTGTCACATCTACATGTATACCCCTTGTGAAGCTGTCGACACCACTCACAGCCAGGATGTAAGGCAGTAACATAGATTGGCATTGCCTGTATTTATCTCAGAGCTGGGTGTACATTTACAAGTATTCCTCAGCAGAGAAGAGCTGAAAGTCAGTCTCTGAGGCCTTCTTGCTAAGCGACATATGCAAGAAATATCAGAGATTTTAAAAATAAAAATATAAATGACATCTGAGAATTCTTTATACTGTGTATGTGACATGTCATTCTTGTACAAAGCCGGGATGCCCATCATGTGGCTGTTATCTACCTCCTATAGGAACTGAACCTGCCGCAAGGGGCATTGTCCTTCATAAGCATCCTTTTTTTTTCTTTTAAAAAAATTAAATTTTTAGTTTTTAATTTTTTGTTTATATGAAATACAGTTGACATACAATATTGTGTTAGTTTTAGGTGTACTTCATAATGGCTTGATGTTTCCATGCATCATGAAATGATCACCACAACGAATCTAGTAACCATCTGTCCCCATACAGATTTATTGCAGTATTATTGACCATATTTCATATGCTGTATATCATAACCTCATGACATTTATTATACAACTGGAGGTTTGTACCTCTTAATTCCCCTCATCTATTACATGCACCCCAAAGAAGAAAGTCTTTAGTAAACAGTCCTCAACAGGAGAGCTATGTGTTTTACTTCATTTAATGTTCTTTCCATTCCACTGTCAATTATACATATTTATTCTTTGAATCCACTAACATTAATATTTTGCTGCTTCTTTTATGTACTCCTGATGACATTGATTGGAAGACAAATCTAAAGCAGTTCTTTATTCCATTTTAATTTAATTTTGTACCCTTCTGTATTACAGTAATTTGAATATTTTCCCCTTAATATTTAGATTGAATCTTAGTTTATTATTAATAGTATATACAGTGACTGGCAGGTTTTCAGGACCCCTGGATCAATCTTTATTTTCTCTTTGAAATAACAACGAATAATATTTGGTGACTCTTTTCAAACATCACTATGTTTACAATCCTTTACATCGCCCCCCCGCCACTGTTGTCACACATGCATTACTCTTGGTAACAAATATTAACAACTTGGGTGTATATCCTTTCCTACCTTTTCCTGTATCTACCTGCAGAAAGAGCCAGCTAATTCACTGTTTGCATTATAATGGGGGATTATACTATATGTACTTGCTTACATCTTGTCTTTCTCATTTGAAAATAGATTTTGGGAATCAAGCTGTAATTCACTCTTTTTAATGAAAACCTCATAGTCCAAAATGAGAATTTATTGTAGCTTATTCAACCAGCAGCTCTGAGGCTGGTTGTTTTATTCCAAATTTTTGTTGTTCTAAATAACACTATAACAGACATCCTTACAAACCGTTGATTTAATTTTTATGAGATAGATTCCCAGAGGTGAGATTTCTGCATCTGAATGTATGTGTATTCTAAATAAAATATATTGGCAAGATTACTTTCTAAACCTCAGGTATTAATTTGCATTTCCAATGTGAAAGCATAGGAAGACACTTTTCCTTACACTGTGCCAGTAGTAATTTTTTTTTTTATTGTTTCACTTTATTGCACTTCACAGATACTGTATTGTTTTTTTACAAACTGAAGGTTTATGGCAACCCTGCATGGAGCCACTCTATTGGCTCCATTTTTCCAATAGCATTTGCTTACTTAGTGTCTGTGTCATATATTTTTTTAAATTTTAGTTATTTTCTTATACAGCAGGTTCTTATTAGTCATCCATTTTATACACATCAGTATATACATGTCAATCCCAATCTCCCAGTTCATCACACCACCACCACCGCCCCTGCCGCTTTCCCCGCTTGGTGTCCATACATTTGTTCTCTACATCTGCATCTCAATTTCTGCCCTCCAAACAGGTTGATCTGTACCATTTTTCTAGGTTCCACATATATGCGTTAATATACAATATTTGTTTTTCTCTTTCTGACTTACTTCACTCTGTATGACAGTCTCTAGATCCATCCACGTCTCAACAAATGACCCAATTTCGTTCCTTCTTATGGCTGAGTAATATTCCATTGTATATATGTACTACATCTTCTTTATCCATTCGTCTGTTGATGAGCATTTAGGTTGCTTCTATGACCTGGCTATTGTAAATAGTGCTGGAATGAACATTGGGGTGCATGTGTCTTTTTGAATTATGGTTTTCTATCAGTATATGCCCAGTAGTGGGATTGCTGGATCATACGGTAGTTCTGTTTTTAATTTTTTAAGGAACCTCCATAATGTTCTCCGTAGTGGCTGTATCAATTTACATTCCCACCAACAGTGCAAGAGGGTTCCCTTTTCTCCACCCCCTCTCCAGCATTTGTTGTTTGTAGATTTTTTGATGATGCCCATTCTGACTGGTGTGAGGTGATACCTCATTGTAGTTTTGATTTGCATTTCTCTAATAATTAGTGATGTTGAGCAGCTTTTCATGTTCTTCTTGGCCATCTGTTTGTCTTCTTCAGAGAATGTCTGTTTAGGTCTTCTGCCCATTTTTGGATTGGGTTTTGTTTTTTTTTTTTAATATTGAGCTGTATGAGCTCTTTATATATTATGGAGATTAATCCTTTCTCTGTTGATTTGTTTGCAAATGTTTTCTCCGATTCTGAAGGTTGTCTTTTTGTCTTGTTTATGGTTTCCTTCGCTGTGCAAAAGCTTTGAAGTTTCATTAGGTCCCATTTGTTTATTTTTGTTTTTATTTCCATTACTCTAGGAGGTGGATCAAAAAAGACCTTGCTGTGATTTATGTCAAAGAGTGTTCTTCCTATGTTTTCCTCCAAGAGTTTTATAGTGTCTGGTCTTACATTTAGGTCTCTCATCCGTTTTGAGTTTATTTTTGTGTATGGTGTTAGGGAATGTTCTAATTTCATTCTTTTACATGTAGCTGTCCAGTTTTCCCAGCACCACTTATTGAAGAGGCTATCTTTTCTCCATTGTATATCCTTGCCTCCTTTGTTATAGATTAGTTGACCAAAGGTGTGTGGGTTTATCTCTGGGCTTTCTATCTTGTTCCATTGATCTATGTTTCTGTTTTTGTGCCAGTACCATATTGTCTTGATTACTGTAGCTTTTTAGTATAGTCTGAAGTCAGGGAGTCTGATTCCTCCAGCTCTGTTTTTTTCCCTCAAGACTGCTTTGGCTATTCGGGGTCTTTTGTGTCTCCATACAAATTTTAAGATTTTTTTGTTCTAGTTCCATAAAAACTGCCATTGGTAATTTGGTAGGGATTTTATTGAATCTATAGATTTCTTTGGGTAGTAGAGACATTTTTACAGTATTGATTCTTCCAATCCAAGAACAAGGTATATCTCTCCATCTGTTGGTATCATCTTTCATTTCTTTCATCAGTGTCTTATAGTTTCCTGCATACAGGTCTTTTCTCTCCCTAAGTAGGTTTATTCCTGGGTTTTTTTTTTTTTTTTTTTTTTTTTTTTTGGCGGTACGCGGGCCTCTCACTGTTGTGGCCTCTCCCGTGGCGGAGCACAGGCTCCAGACGCGCAGGCTCAGCGGCCATGGCTCACGGGCCCAGCTGCTCCGCGGCATGTGGGATCTTCCCAGACCGGGGCACGAACCCGTGTCCCCTGCATCGGCAGGCGGACTCTCAACCACTGCGCCACCAGGGAAGCCCTATTCCTAGGTATTTTATTCTTTTTGTTGCAATGGTAAATGGGAGTGTTTCCTTAATTTCTCTTTCAGATTTTTCATCATTAGTTTATAGGAATGCAAGAGATTTCTGTGCATTAATTTTGTATCCTGCTACTTTACCAAATTCATTGATTAGCTCTAGTAGTTTTCTGGTGGCATTTTTAGGATTCTCTATGTATAGTATCATGTCATCTGCAAACAATGACAGTTTCACCTCTTTTCCAATTTGTATTCCTTTTATTTCTTTTTCTTCTCTGATTGACATGCTAGGACTTCCAAAACTATGTTGAATAATAGTGGCGAGAGTGGACATCCTTGTCTTGTTCCTGATCTTAGAGGAAATGCTTTCAGGTTTTCACCATTTGAGAATGATGTTTACTGTGGGTTTGTCATATATGGCCTTTATTATGTTGAGGTAGGTTCCCTCTATGCCCACTTTCTAGAGAGTTTTTATCATAAATGGGTATTGAATTTTGTCAAAAGCTTTTTCTGCATCTATTGAGATGACAATATAGTTTTTATTCTTCAATTTGTTAATAAGGTTTATCACATTGATTGATTTGCGTATATTGAAGAATCCTTGCATCCCTGGGATAAATCCCACTTGATCATGGTGTATGATCCTTTTAATGTGTTGTTGGATTCTGCTGGCTAGTATTTTGTTTAGGATTTTTGCGTCTATATTCATCAGTGATATTGGTCTCTAATTTTCTTTTTTTGTAGTATCTTTGTCTGGTTTTGATATCAGGGTGATGGTGGCCTCATAGAATAAGTTTGGGAGTGTTCCCTCCTCTGCAATTTTTTGGAAGAGTTTGAGAAGGATGGGTGTTATCTCTTCTCTAAATGTTTGATAGAATTCACTGTGAAGCCTTGTCCTGGACTTTTGTTTGTTGGGAGATTTTTAATCACAGCTTCAATTTCATTATTTGTGATTGGTCTGTTCATATTTTCTATTTCTTCCTGGTTCAGTCTTGGAAGGTTATACCTTTCTAAGAATTTGTCCATTTCTTCCAGGTTGTCCATTTTATTGGCATAGAGTTGCTTGTAGTAGTCTCTTAGAATGCTTTGTATTTCTGAGGTATCTGTTGTAACTTCTCCTTTTTAATTTCTAATTTAATGATTTGAGTCCTCTCCCTCTTGATCAGTCTGGCTAAAGGTATATCAATTTTGTTTATCTTCTCAAAGAACCAGCTTTTAGTTTTATTGATCTTTGCTATTGTTTTCTTTGTTTCTATTTCATTTATTTCTGCTCCAATCTTTATGATTTCTTTCCTTCTGCTAACTTTGAGTTTTGTTTGTTCTTCTTTCTCTAGTTCCTTCAGGTGTAAGGTTAAATTGTTTATTTGAGATTTTTGTTGTTTTTTGAGGTAGGCTTGTATAGCTATAAACTTCCCTCTTAGAACTGCTTTTGTTTCATCCCATAGGTTTTGGATCATCGTGTTTCATTGTAATTTGTCTCTAGGTATTTTTTGGTTTCCTCTTTGATTTCTTCAGTGATCTCTTGGTTATTTAGTAACGTATTGTTTAGCCTCCATGTGTTTGTGTTTTTTACGGTTTTTTTCCTGTAATTGGTTTAATCTAATTTAAATACTAATCTCATAGTGTTGTGGTCAGAAAAGATGCTTGATATGATTTCAGTGTTCTTAAATTTACTGAGGCTTGCTTTGTGACCCAAGATGTGATCTATCCTGGGGAATGTTCCGTGTGCACTTGAGAAGAAAGTGTAATCTGCTGTTTTGGGATGGAATGTCCTATAAATATCAATTAAATCTATCTGGTCTATTGTGTCATTTAAAGCTTCTGTTTCTGTATTTATTTTCATTTTGGATGATCTGCCCATTGGCATAAGTGAGGTGTTAAAGTCCCCCACAATTATTGTGTTACTGTCGATTTCCTCTTTTATAGCTGTTAGCAGTTGCGTTATGTATTGAGGTGCTCCTATGTTGGGTGCATATATATTTATAATTGTTACATCTTCTTCTTGGATTGATCCCTTGATCATTAGGTAGTGTCCTTCCTTGTCTCTTGTAACATTGTTTATTTTAATTCTATTTTATCTGATATGAGTATAGCTACTCCAGCTTTCTTTTGATTTCCATTTGCATGGAATATCTTTTTCCATCCCCTCACTTTCTGTCTGAATGTGTCTCTAGGTCTGAAGTGGGTCTCTTGTAGAAAGCATATATATGGGTCTTGTTTTTGTATCCATTCAGCGAGCCTGTTTCTTTTGGTTGGAGCATTTAATCCATTCACGTTTAAGGTAATTATCGATATGTATGTTCCTATTACCATTTTCTTAATTGTTTTGGATTTTTTTGGTAGGTCCTTTTCTTCTCTTGTGTTTCCCACTTAGAGAATTTCCTTTAGCATTTGTTGCAGAGCTGGTTTGGTGGTACTGAATTCTCTTAGCTTTTGCTTGTCTGTAAAGCTTTTGATTTCTCCATCAAATCTGAATGAGATCCTTACCTGGTAGAGTAATCTTGATTGTAGTTTCTTCCCTTTTATCAGCTTAAGTGTATCATGCCACTCACTTCTGGCTTGTAGTGTTTCTGCTGAGAAATCAGCTGTTAATGTTATGGGAGTTCCCTTGTATGTTATTTGTCATTTTTCCCTTGCTGCTTTTGTGTGTGTGTGTGTGTGTGTGTGTGTGTGTGGTACGCAGGCCTCTCACTGTTGTGGCCTCTCCCATTGCGGAGCACAGGCTCCGGACGCGCGGGCTCAATGGCCATGGCTCACGGGCCTAGCTGCTCCGCGGCATGTGGGATCTTCCTGGACTGGGGCGTGAACCCATGTCACCTGCATTGGCAGGCGGACTCTCAACCACTGCGCCACCAGGGAAGCCCTCCCTTGCTGCTTTTAATAATGTTTCCTTGTCTTTGATTTTTGCCAATTTTATTACTATGTGTCTCGGCGTGTTTCTCCTTGGGTTTATACTGCATGGGACTCGCTGTGCTTCTTGGACTTGGGTGGCTATTTCCTTTCCCATGTTAGGGAAGTTTTCGACTATGTTCTCTTCAAATATTTTCTCTGGTCCTTTCTCTCTCTCTTTTCCTTCTGGGACCCCTATAAAGTGAATGTTGTTGCGTTTAATATTGTCCCAGAGGTCTCTTAGGCTGTCTTCATTTCTTTTCATTCTTTTTTCTTTATTCTGTTCCGCAGCAGTGAATTCCACCATTCTGTCTTGCAGGTCACTTATCCGTTTTTCTGCCTCAGTTATTCTGCTGATTCCTTCTAGTGTAGTTTTCATTTCAGTTATTGTATCGTTCATCTCTGTGTGTTCTTTAATTCTTCTAGGTCTTTATTAAACACTTCTTCCATCTTCTCCATCTTTGCCTCCATTGTTTTTCCGAGGTCCTGGATCATCTTCACTCTCATTATTCTGAATTCTTCTTCTGGAAGGTTGCCTATCTCCACTTCATTTAGTTGTTTTTCTGGGGTTTTATCTTGTTCCTTCATCTGGTACCTAGCCCTCTGCCTTTTCATCTTGTGTATCTTTCTGTGAATGTGGTTTTTGTTCCACAGGCTGTAGGATTGTAGTTCTTGCTTCTGCTGTCTGCCCTCTGGTTGATGAGGCTATCTAAGAGGATTATGCAAGTTTCCTGATGGGAGAGACTGGTGGTGGGTGGAGCTGACTGTTGCTCTGGTGGGCGGAGCTCAGTAAAACTTTAATTCATTTGACTGCTGATGGGTGGGGCTGGGTTCCCTCCCTGTTGGTTGTTTGGGCTGAGGCAACCCAACACTGGAGCCTACCTGGGCTCTTTGGTGGGGCTAATGGCTGACTCTGGGCAGGCTCACGCCAAGGAGTATTTCCCAGAACTTCCACTATCAGTGTCCTTGTCCCCATGGTGAGACACAGATGCCACCTGCCTCTGCAGCAGACCCTCCAACACTAGCAGGTAGGTGTAGTTCAGTCTCCTTCCGCTGGGTCCCGATGTGTACACTACTTTGTGTGTGCCCTCCAGGAGTGGAGTCTCTGTTTCCCCCAGTTCTGTCAAAGTCCTGCAATCAAATCCCAGTAGCCTTCCAAGTCTGATTCTCTAGTAATTCCTCCTCCCGTTGCCGGACCCCCAGGTTGGGTAACCTGACGTGGGTCTCAGAACCTTCACTCCAGTGGGTGGACTTCTGTGGTATAAGTGTTGTCCAGCCTGTGAGTCACCAGCAGTTATGGGATTTGATTTTACTGTGATTGCGCCCCCTCCTACCATCTCCTTGTGGCTTCTCCTTTGTCTTTGGATGTAGGGTATCTTTTTTGGTGAGTTCCAGTGTCTTCCTGTCAATGATTGTCTAGCAGTTAGTTGTGATTCTGGTGTTCGCGCAAGAGGGAGTGAGAGCGCGCCCTTCTACTCCGCCATCTTTGCTCCAAATCTTCTCCTTCATAAGCATTCTGGTAGCTCTCATCGGTCAGTGGAACACTCAGTGGTCAAGACGGCTCACCAAAAAGCTCAGGAGAATGGGCTTTTCACCCATCCTGACTCTGGATTTGGAATAACAATTATTTACATTTGTTACATTATCTGATAGTTTATAAGCAGTTGCATTTCCAGCAGTTTTGGGAGGATAGCAGGAGAGGAAGTATTCCTGCTTTGTAGGTGGGTCTCAGAGTCAATAGACTTGCCCAGGTTACCCATCAAGGAACGCTGGAGAAGGGATTTGAACTGATTTTAAATCTAGCGTTCTTTCTACCACACCCCTCTTTCTGTCATGCATCTCCTCTGGAGGGGACACACATACATACGTGAGCGCATACACACACACACACACACACACACACACACTATAAGAGGTTGATGAATACTTACTGAACTAGCCTTTGTACAAAGAATATGTTTATAAGGAGCCAGAGAAGTGTCAGGATGTGTTAGTAAGACAATAAAACTTTCACTAGGTAGGGAAGGATCCAACCCTTCATCCCACAAATATGTGTTGAATAACTACTGTGTGCTAGGCACTGGACTGGGGGCTGGGATACAACAGTGCATAGGGTTGATAGGGTCCTAGCCCTCCTGAAGCTAATCTAACCATTGAGAGAATGAGAACAGTTGAGCATTTTAGCAGCTAGGGTTTAGACTCATGGTTGATTATGACTGGAGCTGACTGCTTCATCCATCACATTCTGCCTTATGCTGTAATTTTCTTATTAAAAGTCTCTTCTGTTGCTGACTGTAAATCCTAGAGGGCAAAGATCACACATTTTTATAACCACCATGTCGCAATTCAAGGGAGGACAAGGCAGGACATTGTGTGAAAAATTCCAGAGAGAGCTCTGTGTAAAAGGAGTCGATGGCCATCTGCTGCATTCATTAGTTTTGATCCCCTAAATCACTCCACCAGGTCCCACTAGGGTCATGTTTTCTTTATATAAAAAGATCTACGCACAGAAATTTTGGGAAGGTTGTACATTCAAAATGTGTTTGGGTCCATCACAATTGCTTGGAAATGTGTTTATGTTTGAGTTACTCATTCTGTGTAGGCAGAGACACAGTACCTGGCAACTACTACCTCAAGATACCTGTGTGCTGTCCTGTGGCCATGCATGGTGTAGACACCTGCATGTGCATTGCAACTTTTATTTCTCTGAAAGCAGGAAAGAACAAACAGCCTCCAGATGCACAATGTGAGGAAGGGCTAGCTGGCCTGCATCTTTTTTTCTACCCTATTTCCAGCCTCTTTCATATCCATATCCTATAATGAAACAGGAAATAATTTGATAGGAGTATTTTACACTTCAGTATTTAAATTCAGCAAACATTTATGCATATATACTATGTGCCAGCAGCCATAATACTGACTGTGTTTCATAAAGAGCTTCTAATCTGCAAGAGAGATATGAGACCTACACAGAAAGGTATAGTTTCTAAGTTACTAACAAAGTGGCATAGAGGCATAGGAAATGGATAAAAAGGATGTTAGAGGCAAGTAAATCAAGTAATTCATAGATAATTAATTTGTTTGTTATCCAGTATATATTTATCCCACATTTTAGTACTGTGGTAGTTGCTGGAGATACAGAAGAAAATAAAACAGGTTAAGTCCTTGCCCTGATGAAATGTAAATTCTAGTGGGAGAAATAGGCAATAAAGAAATTAATTAATTAAAAATATCTTATTTCCCAGCCACCCCTCACATGTTCTCTATGTTGCATCCTTCCTGAACTACCAGCTATTCTATATCTGAGCCATTTTCATTCATATCTCTTAGATATTTTTAACTTGCTTATAAAAATGTCCTCCACTTTCTGGTCTGATTTATAAGATTCCCTCCCATCTTTCAAGGCTCAGCTTAAAAACTTGCTTCCCTTCCAAGCTTTCCCTGCCAATCCCAGGAAATGTTAACACTGTCCCCTCTGGGTTGCCATAACACTCTATACACGAGCCTCAGTTTCTGCAGGTATAACCATGAAGTGCAATTAAATGTTTATCTGGCTTTTCACCCATTAGATAAGGAATTTCTCAAAAGAAGAGACCATGGCTGATCTATTCCTTCCATGCCCTGTGCCTAGGAGACATGGAGCTATAATAATATTATCAACCCCAGTGATAACAGTGACACAAGTTAATAGTACCAACAATGCTCCAAGAAGTACCAACAAGCCAAGTACCAACAAGGCACTTGGCTAAGTGAGTTAATTCCAAATAATCCTTTAACTTACATATTTTATTATTATCTCCATTTTAAAAATGAAAAAAAGTGAGATCCATAGCATTTACATGATTTACCCAAAGTCGGAAATCTAGTAAGGGATAAATATCTGATGAATAAATAAATACATTGATTTTTATTTTATTATAACAAAGAACTCTGTGCACAGAGACTCATCCTTAAAAATTAGATATTCATAAGGCATAAGCATCTGCTCAGACTTTTTTGAAAATTGAGAAATATTGATCATTATCATCATCATAAATCATAGCAGCAAAATCTGGTTACATATCAAGTTTCATGGTCCTGAACACTGTACTGTATATGATTTTTAAACTAAAGAATAAATGATCTGCATGAAGGAACTCTGTTGCATACAATTCCCAGAGGAACATTTGAAAGCCTTGGCCTTTATTTTCTCTTGGACACATATTGTCTCCAATTTTAAAGACAGCTGTTAGAAGGAAATGAGGCAAGGGATTTAGGGGCAGTCATGAGACTTAAAAATAGAAAATGGCATTTTGTTTCCATCATGCAGTATCTCCTTTCCTTCCATAGCACAGTTCACCACTCCTGTGACCACATAGCTGATACCCATCGGGTCTTGGAAAATCATCATGGACACAGTAGTTCATTTCCATAGTTAAGACAGAAAAGTTGGATCATGCAAAAATTTGCATGACTTAACCAACTTGTCTATATTACAAAATCTCAGGATTCACCAGCTTATCGTGCACTCTTTTTTTTTTTTGTGGTACGCGGGCCTCTCAGTGCTGTGGCCTCTCCCGTGGCGGAGCACAGGCTCTGGACGCGCAGGCTCAGCGGCCATGGCTCACGGGCCCAGTCGCTCCGCGGCATGTGGGATCCTCCCGCACCAGGACACGAACCAGTGTCCTCTGCATCGGCAGGCGGACTCTCAACCACTGCGCCACCAGGGAAGCCCTATCGTGCACTCTTTTGCTTATTGAGCTTGAATGGGGAAAAGCAAAATCTGAACATGTTAATTCCTTTTGTCTGCAATACTATGGTACTAAATTTATCTGTAAAAATCTTTGAGTCTCATGTAGTGAAGATGTCACCAAAAGGTAGAACACTGCTGCATTTCTGTTTAAGAAAGTCTTCCTTGTATCCATTTTTTTGCAATAAAATTATCTTTCTTGATATAGAAAGAGGAAATAAAGCAGATTTTGCCCATTCTATCTAAGGTCATTTTAATCAGCCTACTGCCTTAGCATTCATGATACCAACAGCATTCATTTTGAAAAGTTCCTTTCAGTCATTCTAAATAAATGAACCGTCAGAAATCTAATCAATGATGATGAGCTTGGATA
Source organism: Lipotes vexillifer (assembly GCF_000442215.2). Taxonomy (NCBI): domain Eukaryota; kingdom Metazoa; phylum Chordata; class Mammalia; order Artiodactyla; family Lipotidae; genus Lipotes; species Lipotes vexillifer. The sequence continues at coordinate 13,677 of NW_006777107.1, forward strand.
TTATAAACAGTCATGCTTTGAATCTTGATATTTTTAAAAATATTCATACTATCAGACTAGAAAAAAAAATGCTACTTATTAGCAACATTAAGGTGGCTATAATTTAAAATCCATATAACTTTGCCTGTCAGCTAAAGACATGAGAAATAGGTACTCAGGCATCTCTCAGCATAGAAGGGGGCTGGCCAGGAATTCACTACCTCTGGTCAACCTTAAAATTAGTAAGAAAGTCTTTAGAGAAAAAAAGATTAATCGAAGCAGTGTTTAGTGAACCCCTTCTTCAAGTAAATTAAAGCCCTGAAGAATCCTATTTCTTGTTTCAGAAGGATCTAAGAGCTATGAGTCAAGGACCATGACTGTTAAGATTTTGCAACCCTCTGAAATGTTTGTAAAATCTCTTTGTTGGTTACATTTGTTATCCTCTGTTTGTTTTTTGTTCTGAATTGTAGTAAAACCCTTAAAACTAGGTGGGAGGCATAAAGGAAAGTGGAGGGCTGTAGAAGAGCCTCAAAGAGAGAGCAAGTGGTGGCAGCTACTGTGATGGTGAGGAGGGAACATAAACCAAACTCCATAAGGCAGTCTATTAAGAAGCGCTGACTGAAAACTCTTAAGCAGGGGCTGATGCTGCTTCCACAGGCAGGATTTCTTCTTCCTCAGGAAGCTTCAATTCTGCTCTTTTTTTTTTTTAACATCGTTATTGGAGTATAATTGCTTTACAATGGTGTGTTAGTTTCTTCTGTATAACAAAGTGAATCAGCCAAACACATACATATATCCCCATATCTCCTCCCTCTTGCGTCTCCCTCCCTCCCACCCTCCCTATCCCACCCCTCTAGGTGGTCACAAAGCACCAAGCTGATCTCCCTGTGCTATGTGGATGCTTCCCACTAGCTATCTGTTTTACATTTGATAGTGTATATATGTCCGTGCCACTCTCTCACTTCGTTCCAGCTTACCCTTCCCCCTCCCCATAGCCTAAAGTCCATTCTCTATGTCTGCATCTTTATTCCTGTCCTGTCCCTAGGTTCTTCAGAACCTTTTTTTTTTTTTTTCAGATTCCATATATATGTGTTAGCATACGGTATTTGCTTTTCTCTTTCTGACTTACTTCACTCTGTATGACAGACTCTAGGTCCATCCACCTCACTAAAAACAACTCAATTTGTTTCTTTTTATGGCTGAGTAATATTCCATTGTATATATGTGCCACATCTTCTTTATCCATTCATCTGTGGATGGACACTTAGGTTGCTTCCATGTCCTGGCTATTGTAAATAGAGCTGCAATGAACACATGGTACATGACTCTTTTTGAATTACGGTTTACTCAGGGTATATGCCCAATAGTGGGATTGCTGGGTTGTATGTTTCTTAAGGAACCTCCATACTGCTCTCCATAGTGGCTGTATCAATTTACATTCCCACCAACAGTGCAAGAGGGTTCCCTTTTCTCCACACCCTCTCCAGCATTTATTGTTTCTAGATTTTTTGATGATGGCCATTCTGACTGGTGTGAGGTGATACCTCATTGTAGTTTTGATTTGCATTTCTCTAATGATTAGTGATGTTGAGCATTCTTTCATGTGTTTATTGGCACCCTGTATATCTTCTTTGGAGAAATGTCTATTTAGGTCTTCTGCCCATTTTTGGATTGGTTTGTTTGTTTTTTTGTTATTGAGCTGCATGAGCTGCTTGTAAATTTTGGAGATTAATCCTGACAAAGTTGCTTCACTTGCAAGTATTTTCTCCCATTCTGAGGGTTGTCTTTTCATCTTGTTTATGGTTTCCTTTGCTGTGCAAAAGCTTTGAAGTTTCATTAGGTCCCATTTTTTTATTTTTGTTTTTGTTTCCATTTCTCTAGGAGGTGGGTCCAAAAGGATCTTGCTGTGATTTATGTCATAGAGTGTTCTGCCTATGTTTTCCTCTAAGAGTTTTACAGTGTCTGGCCTTACATTTAGGTCTTTAATCCATTTTGAGTTTATTTTTGTGTATGGTGTTAGGGAGTGTTCTAATTTCATTCTTTTACATGTAGCTGTCCAATTTTCCCAGCACCACTTGTTGAAGAGGATGTCTTTTCGCATTGTATATTCTTGCCTCCTTTATCAAAAATAAGGTGACCATATGTGCATGGGTTTATCTCTGGGCTTTCTATCCTGTTCCATTGGTCTATGGATTAGATTACTGTAGCTTTGTAGTATAGTCTGAAGTCCGGGAGCCTGATTCCTCCAGCTCCGTTTTTCTTTCTCAAGATTGCTTTGGCTATTTGGGGTCTTTTGTGTTTCCATACAAACTGTGAAATTTTTTGTTCTAGTTCTGTGAAAAATAGCATTGGTAGTTTGATAGGGATTGCATTGAATCTTTAGATTGTTTTGGATAGGATAGTTATTTTCACAATGTTGATTCTTCCAATCCAAGAATATGGTATATCTCTCCATCTGTTTGTATCATCTTTAATTTCTTTCATCAGTGTCTTATAGTTTTCTGCATACAGGTCTTTTGTCTCCTCAGGTAGGTTTATTCCTAAGTTTTTTATTCTTTTTTTGCAATGGTAAATGGGAGTGTTTTCTTAATTTCTCTTTCAGATTTTTCATCATTAGTGTACAGGAATGCAAGAGATTTCTGTGCATTAATTTTGTATCCTGCTACTTTACCAAATTCATTGATTAGCTCTAGTAGTTTTCTGGTAGCACCTTTAGGATTCTCTATGTATAGTATCATGTCATCTGCAAACAGTGACAGCTTTACTTCTTCTTTCAATTCTGCTCTTAAGGCAACTGATTGGATCAGGCCCACGTAAATTTTGGAGGATACCCTCCTTTATTTAAAGTCAACTGATTGTACATGTTAATCACATCTACAGAAACCCACAAGGTTTTAAAACCATTGTATAAGCAGAAGCATGGCCAGCTTGGAATGAAGGTGATGGAGATAGGATAAGATAAAAGTGGGCTCTTGGATTTCCAAAATTCCACACTTAGGAAATGAGCTGATAGAGCTACTAAGGTGCAAGCATGTGCTACCATTCAAGAAAAAGGAGAAGTGACTCCAAGGATAGTAGCATGGGTGCAGAGGCAAAGGCAGAGGCCAGAGGCTCAGAGTCAGAGACAAGAGCTGTAGGCAGATGTGTACAGAGCTACAGTGGGCCCAGAGCTGCCTTGAGCCACAGAAACTCAATGGAATTTGCTCTGCTGGATTTTGAACTTGTTTGGGTTGGTTATTCTTTTATTCCTTCCCTTTTCTCCCTTTTGGAATGTGACTGTCTATCTTATGCCTTTCCCACCACTGTCTTTTGGAAGCAGATAACTTGTGTTCTAGTCTCTTAGGTCTACAGATGGAGAGGCATTTTGTCTCAGGATCAGTAATATCCAGAGTCCCACCCATACCTGATTGGGTTGATTTAGATCATAAGATGTGGAACTTTATGAGCTGATGATAATTAGATGAAAATTTTAACTTAGACTTGATGCTGTAATTGGTTGAGATATTGGGGGGTGTTGGGATGGGGTGAATGTATTTCACACATAGGACAGATGTGAATTTTGGGGGGCCAGGGAGTGGACTGCAGTGGATTGAATGGTGGTCCACCAAAAGATATGCTCACATCCTAATACCTGGAACCTGTGAGCATGACCTTACTTGGAAAAAGCACCTATGTAGATATAATTAAGGACTTTGAGATTAGATCATCCTGGATTATCCTAAATTCATTGACAAGCATCCTCATAAAATGCACACATAGGAGAGACACACAGAAAAGAGTAGGGCATGTGAAGATGGAGACAGAGTGATACAGTCACAAGGCCAGGAATGCTAATAGCCACCAGAACCATGAAAAGGCAAGAAATGGAATTTTCCCTAGACCCTCTAGAGGGATCACAGCCCTGCTGATGCTTTGATTTTAGAATTCTACAGCTGTGAGAGAATAAATTTTTGTTGTCTTGAGCCTCCAAGTCTGTGGTAATTTGCTACAGCAGCCTTAGGAAATGAATACAGTCACCAAGCAGTACAAAATGTATATGGGGTTCCCTGATGCACTTTTTCAATAATGTGCCAGAATGTGCACTTAAGAGTGGTGTCCTCTTTGTAAAAGTCACCTTCGATCTCAAAAACATTATGCTAAGTAAAAGAATCCAGACTCACTCATGACAAACTATATAATTCCATTCATATGACATTATAATTTACCCTAGAGAAAGCTAGCAAAACTATAATGCCAGGAAACTGATCAGTGGTTGTCAGGGACTTGGAGTGGAGATAGAGGATTCTCTAATGGGGCACAGGGAACTATTGAGTGGGATGGATGTAATCAATATCTTGATTACTGTGGTAGTTACACAACTGTATAAGTTCCTCAAAACTTGAACTATACAACTAAAAAGGGTATATTTTACTGTATGTATATTATACCTTAGTAACCTTGACTTCTGGTGCTATAGGTTTATATAACTCTGCTTTAAAATGTTTAGAGCAAGTATTTTGAAACGAAGTGAAGATCAGTCTCACGTTGATATTTATCTACAGCTGCAACTGACTTGGTTTTCCTTGATTTTTTATCTGTTTTCTGATATCAATTCATTCTCAAAGAACAATTATTTTCCACCACTGAAGATATACAAAACAAACAAACCACTACATGTTCTGCCTTTAGTTCCTGAAGAAGAGTTGAAAAAGTGTTTTGCTTATTGAAATAAATATATAATATCCAAAAGTGACTACTTTGTTTAGTTTTAACTTAATAAATATTTAGTATCTTATGTGGAAGACATATGCTAAGTGCAGGGCTGGAATTAGGAGTGGTTACAGGGATAATTAAGAAACAATTCTTCTATAGTTAGAAGTATAAAATAGGAAGCAAGTAATTCTAATACAGAACAGTTTCAAACCAAATTCTTTGGGGTCTTAGAAGAGGAAGAAATTATACCCAAATGGGAGGGCCTCTTTCAAGTAGATGAGATGGAATTGAAAATAGCAAATGGACGATTGTGGATTTCAACAAAAAGAGGAATCCAAGGTGGAAGAAACTGCATGTGTGAAGGCACATGCTATGGACTAAATGTTTGTGTCCCTGCCCTGCCTCCAATTCACATGTTGAGGCCGACTCCTAAATGTGATGATATTTGAAGAAGGGGCCTTTGGAAGGTAATTAGGTCATGAGAGTGGAACCCTCATGAATGGGATTATTTCCCTTGTAAGAGAAGGAGACAGGAGATTTCCCTCTCTGCTCTCCACCATGTGAGACTACAATGAGAGGACCACTGATTGCAAACCAGAAAGTTATTTTACCAGACAGCTGGCTCTACTTGTCCCTTGGTCTTGGACTTCCCAACCTTCAAAACTGTGAGAAATAAATGTTTGTTGTATAAGCCACCAGTCTTTGCTATAGCAGCCCAAACTGACTAAGACAGTACAGAAATAGGAACAAATTCAGGGAACAGTCAGTAGTCTCTGACTAGTTAGAATATGTGCAGAGGAGTGGGAGAAAAACTAGAAAGGGAATTTAGGATAGTTTTCTGTATGTCTTAAATGCCAGGTTGGGGATTTGTACTTAATTCAGTGGTCAGTGGGGAGCTGTTAATGTTGTGCTTGAGAATTTTGAGAACCTTGTGAAAGTTACAAATGCATTGCTCCAGAAAAGTGCACAAGTGTACAATGTGCTATGTACCATCTCAGGACTTTCACAGACACCTAGAGCTCCTCCAGGGCCTTCCTTCCCCGGATTAAAGAAGTTTTGAGAAAGAACCTGACATCAAGGGAATTATCATTTCAGTTAATTCCTCCATACATGGTCAGAATGGAGAATTACATTGATACAACTTATGAGCTAAAGTTGGTTTTCTTAAAGTGTGATCTATATTAGAATCACCTGCAGGGCTTATCAAACATCCATATTCCTAAATCCTACCCAGATATACTCAGGGTCTCTAATAGTGGGGCCAGCTGAGATACACTTTTAAAAAATTTTTATTGGAGTGTAGTTGATTTACAATGTTGTGTTAGTTTCAGGTGTACAGCAAAGTGAATCAGTTATACATATACATATAGTTACTCACTTTTTAGATTCTTTTCCCATATAGGTCATTACAGAATATTGAGTAGAGGTTCCTGTGCTATTCAGTAGGTCCTTAGTAGTTATCTATTTTATATATAGTAGTTTGTATATGTCATTCCCAATCTCCCAATTTATCCCTCCCCTCCTTTTTAACCAGCAACAAGCTGATGCTGTTGCCCACTTAGCTTAGAGAACAGCTTAACTAGTGATGAGGAGGGTACAGTCATTCCTCAGTCTCAGTGGTGGGAGCGGATTGGTTCTGGGCCCCCCTCAGATACCAAAATACACAGATGCTCAAGTCCCTTATATAAAATGATGCAGCAGGGCCTTCCATATCCACAGGTGCCACGTCCTTGGATGCAGAGAGCTGGAGAGCTGACAGTATTGTGGTAGACATTTCCTTTTGACTTCCCAACAAAGCATGTAAGAGACAGAAAGAACTCAAGGGAAAAAGTTATATAAAAGAATTTTTTTCAACTCCACCAATTCTCAAGACACTCTCTGCAGTCAGTACCAATTTAAACTAAGCATAGGAGCATCTTCAGCCACAGTGTGTTAGGACACCATTTATCCTGGGGAAAACTGGCTCCTTTGCATCAGCCAGAACATTTACGAGGAACATTAGCATCACATAGCCATACTGTTGGAAGCTACTGATGGGTCCTGTGGATGAAGATAAACAGTGATCATCCTTAACCTTAAAATGATTAACTGCCATAGCAGCCAGAGTAGTTTCTATTCTGTCTTGACCTGAAGAGATCCAAGGTTTCACTATGTATCAGTCAATCTTTCGAAGAAGGATTTTGCAAAATGACAGTAATTGGCAACGTTCTGGAATTGGTAGGATCTGTTTCTCATCAGAATTGTATGGTTTTCTGACATCTTTTTCTTTTTTTGTAAAACAATCACCAGGACTGTATTCTGAAAAAAAAAAAAAAATGTTGATCCCAAATTTGTTTCTTGTTTCAGACATTCCACACATTCATTCCCAGTTAGGGACACAACATTTTATGATTTAATATTAAACTACTAAATCAATGTATTTCACTTCCTGATTATTTTTTAACGAAGGAACAAAAAGGAGAGTGAATCATAGGTTGATTGAGGAGTTAGCTGTTAAATGAAGCTATTAATTTCATTTTCCTGACATCCCAAACATGTTTGTGGAATTTTTACATAGCAACCACACATACTACTATCTGTACTCGTGTTCAGTTCATCCAAGAATAAAGACTTACAGTGGGACTTCCCTGGTGGTCCAGTGGTAAAGAATCCACCTTCCGAGGCAGGTTTGATCCCTGGTCGGGGAACTAAGATCCCACATGCTGCAGGGCAACTAAGACTGTGTGCCACAAACTACAGAGCCCACGGGCTCTGGACCCCATGTGCCACAACTACAGAGCCCACATGCCCTGGAGCCTGCACCCCACAACTAGAGAGAAGCCTGCAAGCCTCAACAAAGACCCTGCGCATCACAACTAAGACCCGACGCAGCCAAAAATAAAAATTTAAAAATTAAATAAATAACTTTTTTTTAAAGCTGTTGCTTGAAGTTAAAAAGTAAAAGACTCATAGTACTTGCATAAATAGCCATTTTTATTCTTCCTTAGGTATGGTAGTACATATTTATTGTTTTTGACTTCCCAGCACTTCTTTTCCTCTTCTTCTGGTTACAGTAACCCCTCTTCTTTTGAGCAGCTCTTCCTTCCCTGCTCTAGTCATGAGGTTTGCTTGGAAGCTGTCAATCACAGTACTCCACTGCCATCCCAAGCTGGACCAATCACATTACCTCACCTCATCAAGGGGCCCCCTGATTGTCCTGGAAATGAGCACAGTCAGAGTTCTTTCCAAGGGTTTTTTTGACCTACAGCTGGGGTAATTAGGAGAATAGTAGTAGGGAAGTGAAAAGGAGTTCTCTCCTCTCTGATGATGAAGTTTTGAGTGCATGAAACCAGAGAGGCTGATAGCCATGTACCCTGGCACACTGAGAAACCAGATCAGAAGCAAACAACAATGAAGCCATCATACCAAAGGAGAGATGGTTTTAAGCAATTCCTTGGACTCAAAGAGCCACCCTAATGTGCTTCAGTGTTATGCTATCTAATGTTGGTGGCGACTGACCACATGTGGCTATTGAGCACTGGAAACATTGTTAGTCCAAATTGAATTGTTCTGTATGTCTAAAATAACAGTGGAGTTTGAAGACTTGGCATGGGTAAAAAAGACTATAAAATATGTCAGTAATGATTTTTTTATAATGAATACAAATGAAATTATAATATATTGAATATTTGTTTAAATAAAGTAGATTTTTATATTAATTTCATTTATTTCTTATTTTTCAGTGTGGCTTCTAGAAATTTTTATATTACATATGAGCCTCAAATTATGTTGCTATTGAAATAGAACTGCTCTCTAGTGAATCTGTGTTTTTGGTTTGTTTAGGTACTTAGGGCAGGGTTTGTACCATTGGCAACCTATGGAGCCCTAATTGATGCTGAAATCAGTAACTGGAACAGAGGCAGTGAGGCGGATAGATCCAAAATGTGGAACTGGCTACATTCAGGTGCAGAGTGGGCAGGGAGGTTTTCTCCGTTCTGAGTTAGGAAACTCAGTAGCAAAGCCGTTAGTTAATTGTTACAAGTTAGTTAGATGATGTGCTATCCTCACTGAGCTCCAGCTTTACAGGGAAAAAAATTTGAGACTTTGGAGGGTTGGCTCCTTCTTGCAACCTTCAATAAGGTGCTGCAGGAGGAAAAACAATGTGGTCTAAACATAGCCTTCAGAAAGTGGGGCAGGAGTAGCAGCTGGCACAGCTGCGGAAAGAGGCCATTCTGCCGCTGGGCACGCTCTGGACTTCCAAAGGTCCCCACAGCACTGAAAGCCGGCCAGTGTGCCGCCAGAATGAAGACGTCAGATCTCCTCAATGTCCACCAAGCACTGCTACCTGACTAAGGCAATTACCCTGTCCCCAGGTTACAAAGGAGATTGGGAGCACCTGGGGCAGAAGGACATGTAGCCCTGTCCCATCACTGCAGCCCACCCTACAGAGACAGAGACCAAAGTGAGACGCACTAAGATGAGGCCCAGAAGAATGGGCAGTGTCTGCTGAAGATTCACCAAGAAGTGAAGCTGTGAAATGGGAGCGGATCCAGATTCAAATATCTTGACTGGCAAGATTACTGGCTTTAGGTACTAGCAAACAGAGTTCCTACTAGGCAGTCTCCTAGTGTTTTAAGGAGGTTCTATTGTCACCACCACCATTCCCAAACAAGAGAGAAAGAAAACACAAAACCAAGGAATCTATGACTGCCCACTGCCTGGGGCCATTCTTCATGCTCCGTGAACAGGAAATGCATGGCTGAGGAGGTATAGCCCAGTGGCAAAGATAACCCAGCTGTCCCCAAGATCATTTTTCCCCTTCATCAGGTACCACCTAGATTCCCTTACAAGTGAGTTGTAGTTCTTTGACTAAATTACCTGTAATGGCATATGAGAGGAAGTGATGTCTCCCTCTTTCCGCCCTGGCTCATAAAAAAAACCTCCTACATGTGCATCTCCATGCTCTTTCCCACTTCTAACAGACAGAGGTGGAGAAAACCACCAGGACAACTTTGGAAACCATGTGTTGAAGAAGGCAAAACTGGAGCTTTCCTGGACTATTACATAAGCAAGGTATAAACTTCTAACTTGTTGAGCCTTTACATGTTTGGTTCTATTTGCTATCACAGCCTAACTGAATACATCTCCCAATAGAAAGATCCTCATAAATGTCCCTGATAACCAAGACCGCATAGAACACTGAGCAAATCAAATCTCTCTGGTACATAGCAGTCAGACCAGCCAAACTGACTAACCTGGTAAATTATCCGTTGCCATGAAGGAAAGTCTCCCAACAGAAGTAACCTGCTTTCTAATACAACAAGGCAAGGATAGTGCCGTTGTGTGCTGCTTCCCTGCCCCCTGCTCCTATGCAATAATCTTTTTAAATTGAAGCTTTTGTTAAGCAATATTTCTTCTATTTGTATATTGGATGTGTTAGGGGTGGTTAAATTTCTCATTTGGAACATAGTAGCAGGGATTACGATTACAAGGAGCCATATCAAGACCTGATTGAGAAAAATGGACATTAGATGGACATCATGGACTCAGAGATGGCTGCAATAACTGGGAAGAAGTATGGCTTGTGTCCCACTGGAATATATGTGGAATTGTAGGTGTAATCATTGCAATAAGTTAGAAGAGGAAATTTGGAGAATTATTTATAACTGTAGGGGAGTGCATTTGTGTATTTGACACTAAGCTACAAGAGTCCAAGCTTAGTAGCATTTGGGTCAAGACCTACATAAAAATTGTTAGGCATAAGGGTGAGCTGTGACAAAGCGAGAGAGTGGCATGGACGTATATACACTACCAAACGTAAAATAAGTAGCTAGTGGGAAGCAGCCAAATAGCACAGGGAGATCAGCTCGGTGCTTTGTGACCACCTAGAGGGGTGGGATAGGGAGGGTGGGAGGGAGGGAGACGCAAGAGGGAAGAGATATGGGAACGTATGTGTATGTATAACTGATTCACTGTGTTATAAAGCAGAAACTGACACACCATTGTAAACCAATTATACTCCAATAAAGATGTAAAAAAAAAAAATTGCTAGGCATCATCAAGAAACTAGACTTAAAAACCATGAAAGAAGTAATCAATATTGAAGATAAATATTTTAATCAAACATCCTTTTTTTAATGACTTGAGTATAACCTAATGATGCTGTTTGTCTAGCTACATTACAATATGTCACAGCATGTGATAAGTTAGTACTAAGTAAAACAAAAGGAGCTGCACCGCCCCTCTCAAACTAGCCTCTTCAAGGTATCATGACATAGTTGGTGAATACAGTGAGGAAAATCATATTGTCATCAAATTGACGAGGGATCATTGGAGACATCAACCTTTATTTGTGTAATAACAGTATCTTTTGCTTGGGTATCGTATTTAATTTTTTTAAAAAGAGAAATGCATATTGTTTCCATTTTAAAACTTTGGGCAGAATTATCATCAGAGATAGTAAAAGAAAACATCTTATGAAAAATTATTAGACCAAAGACTTCCAAATTATATTTGGAACTTGAGTTTCAACAAAGATAAGTCTTTCCTACTCTTGAAATAAAGCCAGCGCCTTTCCCTGATTGGTATTTCAGGATCAAGGCAATCTCTGCAAATCTAATTCTACTTTTCTCAAGTTCTTAAGGTCTTGAATACAATTATCAAGACTGCTAAACCAATAAACTCCTCTTTTTGAGAGTAGCAGAATAAATTAAAAGGCTATACTTTTGTGGTCAAGCATCTCCAAGACACTTTACTGAATGAATGTTCAATTAGCAATAGAACAAAGAAGCCAATGAAGATCTGTAAAATCAATGTCATGAAACGCCAATTGTTCCCCATTGTCCAGCCCCCTCAACTTAACTTACCCAGATTCTGCTGTAGGATGCAATTTCTTTGTGGCCTTCCTGGATGCAATATGGTAGAGAAGAAAGAGAATTGAATAATCATTTTAATTCTACCTCATACTTACTTTGGTCAACTTCTCTGAGCCCATTTATTCCTTTCTAATATAGAGACAATAAGTTTTGCCCGGAATTCCTCATAAAGTTATTGGGTTGAACATGAAAGTTACTTGTAAACTGCAGGTTGTTTTACAAATATGAAATATTTTTATTATATAAAGAAAGTTCTAGAGATCTTTTACTACTTGACACGATAAACAGATGACACATAAAAATAGGAAGCAGTAAAAAAAAAAAAAAAATAGGAAGCAGTATAACATGAAATAAAAAACATGAGCTCTATTTCTGGCGGTTTGACAGAATAGATACCCTGCACAGGCATCCCAACTCAAATAACTAAAATTTTTGATAAACTATAAGAAACATCCTTTAAATGCATCTCTGAGCTGACACAAAAAGAAAAATTTTGAAGAGGACAAAACTGAATTGAAAACAGTAATGCTGGGAGGGAAACAGGAACATAAATGCAAAAATTCTTAGCAAAAGATTAGCATATCAAGTCTAGCAATATGTATGTATAGCTAGGTAGATAGATATGACATATATTTTATATATTGATATATGTATATCAAGGATAATATATAATGGCCAATTGCTGTTTATTCTAGGAACGTGAGGTTCGTTTAACATTCAAAAATCAATTAATGTGGCAAACTTCCAGTTCTAGTCAATAGGAGTAAGAACACTGCAGCTTATGTCTCCTATTGATTACATGTAAAAACTGAAAAATGTACAAAAAGAAACTACTTAGGACTTAGAATATTAAATAGTAGTTGGAATATTGGGAAGTCAGAACTTGAAAAATGACCAGTATGGCAGTAGTGAGTTTCTGAGATTCTTTTTCTCCCTCCTTTAGCCTTTCTTTTTGGTCCAAGGGTGGATTGAATCAGGAAACTGCAAAATCAGCACAGTCAGCAAAAATTCAAAGAGGAGCCCATTTTTTTAGCCATAGAGGGAGAACAAAAGACCTCTGCAAATTATAAAGTGAGGAAAGAAGCCTCTCTCTGTCCCTCCCTCTCTCTCCCTCTCTCTCTCTCCTTCTTCCTCCCTCCTCCCCAGCCCTGTGTATAATACTACAGAAATTTACATTGTCATAGATTGAAAGTCTTACAGTTATAGATTCTGAGACGCACATCTCAATGAGAATGATTGCATTGGAAAAAATGAAAAATGAAGTTTCTTTTCACTGCAGGTTCTCTTTCTGATATTATGGTATGAAGAATTAACTTTTAGAACATTATTCACATAAGAATTCATTTATACAAAAACTGTTTAGATTGGTTGATGATGTAGAAGTGGGACCTCATTGCTCTCTGATAAGGGCAGATCTGTATAGACTTTAGCTTTTTAGAATATGATTTAGTCTCTGAAATAAAAATGACAGTAGACTCGATGGGGAGAAAGGTTTGAAACAAATACAGCAAAATAATCTAGAAAGTGGGGCTATAGAATAAAATTCCAAATATTTTGCTTATCTTAGGCCTCCTTCAAATTATTCCTGATATCAGTCACAGAAAACAGAATTTACTTCCAAATAGTTCAAATGAAGAGACTTTAAGGAAAGGGCTCCTTACAGAAATGCAAGCAAGATTAAAGGAACAAATATGATTTAGTGAAGCATCCAAAGCTGCCCTTCCCACCCATCTGAGGAGAATGGGGAGGAAAAAGTGTTGCCTGACCTGAGCCCCATGAGAACGGGGGCCATGGTGAGGGGCTGCCTGCCAGGAGCTACAGTCACAGAGGGATGTGGCTCCTGCCACAGTCTCAGGGCCAAAGCAGGAAGGACTGGGGAATAAACTACTCCCGCTCTCTCCTCCCACCCTCCCATCTTCTGCTGGTGCCTCCCATTCACTGAACCCAAACTGAAAGTAGACAGCAAGAAGAAGGCAGAGATTGGAGTGGGATGGGGTTGGCAAATAGAATGTGACAAGTATATGCCCTACCGCATCACCCTGTTTCAGGACAGCTCTTTTTCGACCTGTAATTGCCTTACAGTTGTGTTTGTCTTTTGTGCATTATTCATCTCTCCTTCAATCCTGTGGAATCTAGAGTTGGGATATAAGGGTTTGGAAACTTCTGCCTCCAGTCCTAGGACAGAGATAAAGTAAACAAGATGTGCACAGGTTCCTGCTATATATTGGTATTTCCCTGTCCTGAAATATCAGTAAAGGGGGCAAACAGGAGGAAATTTTAGCTTGATTCTCCCCATCCCTGCTTCTGCATTATATATATTACCCAGAGGAAGCACAATTGCCCTCTCCCTCTTTCTCTGTCTCTGTCTCTGTCTCTGTCTCTGTCTCTCTGTCTCTCTCTCTCTCTCTCTCTCTCTCTCTCTCTCTCTCTCACCCACCCACACACACACACACACACACACACACACACGAATACAAATACACATACACCGAAGGTCAACATGTGTCCTTTAAAGACAGTATTAGATGCGTGCCACAGGTTTACATACAAATTATTTTTTAATGATACCAAAAAGCCATAAGAAGAGAGTTTCATTTTCTGTCACTGAAAACTTGGGGACAAAGACTAACCGGTAATGAATGATTGTAAAGATGAGGAAGCTATTTGTAGACTATGGGATCAGTTATTTGGAATAGCCACAAGCCTTTCACCTCAGTATTGGAGCCAATTATTAGAATTCAACATCTAGATTCAGTTTTCCTTTCTATTTCTAGTAAAACAGAGATCCACACCTTTGAGGCAGAAGACATGAGGGAGAAGAGACACATCATTGTTTTTACAAACACTTCTTGAGTAGTTAGCAAGTGCCAGGCCTGTGCTATGTATGTACTTTATGTGCAGGCTTAGAAAGGTTTAAGAACTGTGCACACAGCTAGGAAGTGGCAGAGTGCAGCTACCAACTCAAACACTCTGTGTCCATAGATTTCTCTACCATTCCATATCCATCTGAAAGCAGCAATAACAACTACCTTAAAACAGACTTGCCATTTTTTAAAATAAAGCAGAACTTTAATAAAGAGCCTTGAAATTTGTGTGTAGGGCTCTGATTTTCCTTGTTTCTAATGTTTTTGGAGGGAAAAAAATCACAATTTATCAGTTTGGACAATAAAACTGTTGTGCGAAACTTTGCTTGTTGGTTTCAATGCAAAGATTTATAGCACCTTTTTTGCATTATCTATATTTGAGTCTGGATCTCAATCCTCCCAGCTAAGATTGCAATTCCAAATTGTACGAACACAGTACCATAGCTGCCAAAAGCTTTTCTGAGCCTTCACAGTTTGATGCCACAAATTGCCAGACAGCCACTTCTAAAGTTTAAATAGATCACCTCCTTTTGAACTCTTATCACATCCAGTTAAACAGCTGGGCTATAGCTAGGTAGCACAAAAATAATCTTGATAGGACTAAAATGCTACCAGTCTCCATCATTTATCTACATTCTGCTAATCATCTAGGTATTTCCAAATATCTGGGTTGATAACACACGTAAGGAATATATCTGGATACTTTAAAGCAGGTGTCAACAAACTATGGCCCATGGGCCAATTCTGGCCCACCACATTCTTTTGTAAAGAAAGTTTTATTAAAACACAGTCACACCCATTCATTTACATCTTGCCCAGGGCTGCTTTCACATTATAACAGCAGTTACATAGGACAGAGACTGCAAAGCCAACATCCAAAATATTTACCATCTTATCCTTTAAAAAAACAGTTTGCCAGTGCTGCTTCACCTGAAATTTCTCTATTTTCTTGAGTTTGGTTTTGTTTTGCTATTTCTCAATAATATGATCAGGAAGTTAAAAATTTCCCTCCTTATTCCCTTTATTTTCTTTGGAGCATGTAACCACTCTGAGCCAGTTTTTACATCTCACAAACCAGAATCAGCACCACTAGCTATAAACCTGCCTACTTTATAAAGTATGTGTAAAGGGTCATCTAACAATAATAGGATATGTACAATTCTTGTTAAGCAGAGTGTGAGGTGGTTCAAAGGGAGATGGAATAATTCTCCGTCTCACAAATTTCAACCGTGCTTTGGATGAGGTGGGCCACAAAGTGTTATAAGCAAGGTTTTGGAATCACACCTGGGTTCAAGCCCTGGCTTTACCAATTATGAGCTGTGTGACTCCCCTGCCTATGTCAGTTTCCTCCTCTGTTACATGGAGATGATAATAGTAGTATCCATCTCACTGGGCTGTTAAGAGGATTAAATTGGATTAAAATGACTGTGCTTGTCTAGTGCTGGCACATAGTGAATTCGCATACCCTGCCATTGGTGACTTAAGAAAGGAACTGAAAAGACAAAGAAGGGAATGAATGAAGAAAGAAAGAAAAAAGAATTAAAACCACCAAAAGAATGAGGGCGTTTTTCTGCTATTTTGCGTTACACTCCAATTTCTAGAGTTAAGAAATAGTTCTCTCTTTAGAGACAAGAGCAAACGCTTCAAATGTGAGATGCCTTCATAACTCAAATTATTCATAAACTTAAGGGTTTGCTTGTTAACTTGAACAAACAGAATTTGTGAAACCTACAGATGCCATGCTCACTCTCAGGGCTCATTTCAAACCTCATGTATCCTGAATGAGATGTGAATTCATCCTCAGTGCATGTGTGCACATAAGCAATAGCTGATTTCATAAGCTTGAGAAGCATATTTACTTTCAGCAAGAAATGAGCTCTTGCTTGGAAAATTGGCCTAAAAACCCATTACTGCAGTGGATTCATTTCCATTTATTTCGCAACAGGTAATGGAGTTTATTTGGAGTATTGAGAGAGAGTTTCACTGAGGCTGGGTATTGTCTCATTTACATGCAAATATTTTTATCTTCATCTTAGATAGAAATATAATCATGCTCTGTAAGGCTTGTCATGCACCCAGAATTTAACTAATGACGTTTCTGTCCAGAGTCAAGATAAAAAGTTGAAATGGGAAAAGTTTGGCGTTGCATAGCTTCAGAGCCCTTGGCTGTTTTTGTAATTTCACTCATTTATTCATTCAGTTATTGATTTAACAAATATTTATTGGGTTCCTACTATGTGTTAGACACTTGTATGTACAAATACGTAGATGGAAACACATAACCTTGCCTCCAGGAAGGTTACAATCTAATAGGGAGACAGAGGCAAACAGAAAGGATCCTTCCAGTTATAAAAGAAGGTCTAAGTACTTTGGAAACATATGATTTCAAGGGGAAAAAAAAGATAGCTTTGCATAAAGGCAGTGTCTGACTGAGCCCTGAAAAATGGGCAGACAAACGTGCGGGACATGCCAGACAAGAAACAGCATGCCTCAAGCGTTAGTGGAAACTGAAAGTGGCTCGTTACTTCCAGAATGTAAAGTGTTAAGAGAGAAGAGGGTCTGAAGGTGTGAGACAGGTAGGAGTGGAGGTTGGACAGGGTCCTAATCATGGAAGACTTTGTCAAGCAAAACTCCAGATTTTATCTGAACGCAACCAGAAGCCACAGAATTTTCAGCTGTAGAGGCAGGGATCCGATTTTCACACTAGAAATGTCACTTCAGCAGCTTTTGTGAAGGATAGTGAGGTAAGGCTGTAAGTGGGGCAATCAGAAAGTGACCTATAATGACAAATGGGCAAGGTCATGAACTATACAGGTGCCTATGGTAACTAAAATGAGAATTATTTAGGAGGCAGGATCAACAGAATATAAGGATTGACAAGATATGAGCTTTAAAGGAGAAATAGTGATCTGAGCTGATACCCTGATCTATGGCTTGGGCAGCTAAGTTAAGAAAGTGTCATTTATAGGATAAATTCAGGAGAGGCATCATGGGGGTAAGGTGTAGGATCATTGTAGAACATGATGGATTCTGTTTGGGATGCCATCGCTATGGCATTTCTAAGCAGAGATGCCTGATAGGCATATAGAAATGAAATTTGGGGACAGAACTATAAATATGGGAGTCATGGACATTTAGGTGATATTTGATGTGATCGTTAATTTTGTGTCAACTTAACTGGGCTAAGGGATCCCACCTAGCCTGTGAAACATTATTTCTGGGTGTGTCTGTGAGGGCATCTCTGTAACAGATTAGCATTTGAATCCGTACTCTGAGCAAAGTAGGTCTGAGAAGAAAGAAGATCACGCTCGACAAGGTGAATGGGCATCACTCAATCATGAGGGGCCTGAAGAGAATACAAAGGCAGAGGAAGGGTGAATTCCCTCACTCTGATTGAGCTGAGACATCCATTGCCTCCTCCTCTTAAACACTGGCACTTCTGGTATGGGGCGCTTTTGGACTCAGACCGGGACTTACATCATTGCCAGACCCTCACCCCACCCCCGCACCAACCAGGTTCTCGGGTCTTCAGACTCAAACTGAATTACACACCATCCTTCTTGCCCTCCAACTTGCAAATGGCAGATCATGGGCTTTCTTGGTCTCCATAACCATGTGAGCCAATTCCTATAATAAATCTCCTCAAAGGGCTTCCCTGGTGGTGCAGTGGTTAGGAATCCACCTGCCAATGCAGGGGACATGGGTTTGAGCCCTGGCCCGGGAAGATCCCACGTGCCGCGGAGCAGCTAAGCCCGTGCGCCACAACTACCGAGCCTGTGCTCTAGAGCCCACGAGCCACAACTACTGAGCCCATGTGCCACAACTACTGAAGCCCACACGCCTAGAGCCTGTGCTCTGCAACAAGAGAAGCCACCACAATGAGAAGCCCACGCACCGCAAGGAAGAGTAGCCCCGCTCACTGCAGCTAGAGAAAGCCTGCGTGCAGCAACGAAGACCCAACGCAGACAAAAGTAAATAAATTAAAAAAAAAAAAAATCTCCTCATATTATCTATATGTATATATCCTGTTGGTTTTTTTCTCTAGAGAACCCTTATACAGATGTTGTGGGTATGAATGAAAACACACAAGAAAATGTAGTCTAAGAAGAGAAGAGCAACTAAAATGGAACCCTGAAACGCTTCAGGAAAAAAACAAATAAGGAGATTGAAAATTACCCAAAGGAGAGCATCTTGGAGACCATTGTTGACTTTCCAGATAAAGGTTTTAATGGAGGTAAGTCAGAAAGTGGGAGGTGGGGAGTGGTTGCAGGATGGAGTGGGGAGACCAAGAAGCTTGACTAAAGAGAAGATCAAAGGGGACAAAGAATGAGCAGAGGACTGTTTTGGAAGGGAGAGAAAAGGCCCATGAAGAGGGAGAGGTCGAAGGCTTAGAAAAAGTAAATAGCTGTTTATTAGGTCAAGAAGTGTACATTTTATTTAATGTTTTAAAGAAACAGATAAGTCCAATTTTAAAATGAACAATTTCATGGAAAAATGATTTCATGATTCCACTTGACATAATCATACTGAATATATTCTCACTTTTAACTGGAAGTTTTTCCTCATATAAGTAGGCTTTCAATTTTTGTGTGATGAGAATGAGAGTTGGTTTGCCAAACGCAAGGAGCATCTGAATGGTAGAGTCTCTCCGAGTTGAGACGGAAGCAGATGTGTTCTTTCTGGAGCTCATAAACACTTTTTATGTAACACAAGATCCATCATAACCTTGTCAATGCGTGAAGAGCTTGCTTTTGAGTAATGAGTTGCCCTTTAATGAAGCCTGTTGTTCAGCGCGTGGGGGGATGCTCAGCCAACACTGGAGGCAGGGTCTTCAGTGAGCAGCTCTGTAAGGCTCAGAATGAAGAGAAAAGATGCTCAGGGAACCCTGTTTCTCAGCTCTGCTCCTGCTGCTGCTCTAACCAGCTCAGCACTGATCTCATTCCCGGAGCAGAGGTGCTGATAGTTCAGAGGCAGGACAGAGAGCCCTGGCCAGGGCCCCCCCAGGGGAGTTTTAAGTTCCTGAGGCAAGTGTGACCAGCACTGAATGGGCTCTGGTAGGTGCTAGAAGAAGAGTGGGACAATAGAGAGAGGAAAAAACTAGGATTCCTAGAGGTCAAGAAGGGGATGGAGGCTGGAGCTGAAAGACAGGGGAAGAAAAGCACGCAGCGCCTGCGACAACAATATGAAAAATCCTTAGATATTAAAGCTGGGTCCCAAGCAATATAAGAATCAAATTTATACTCCAGTACTGTGTTTTTGGAGGGCAGATAGCATATATTACTTCAGGACTAGAAATGCAGAAGCCACTAAATTGGCAACTGAGGTCTCCTAGTCCTAGAATGTGAATTGTCCATCTATTTTTCTGAAAGCTTGCTCATGAAAAGAGAAAAAAAATATAAAAGGTCTTTGCTATCTACTTCTGAATGTTCTATGCTGCTGCAATAAATCATACCATTAAATCATTTTCTCTTACTCATACCCTGACAATTTGAGCATGTGGAGAAAATCACTCTAATTAATGAGAAAACTCAGAAAGTCACAATAATATTAAGGGTAAAGATGTAGGTTACATATGCTTCTGTCTTTTCACAGATTTATCTGAGAAGACAAGATGAAAAATATTCAATTAGAGCTATGTGTAGCATTTTAATTCTCATCAAAGGTCACTCAACCAATTTATAATGTCAGCATGTCTTGTTTGCTAGATTACCTGTGTGTATTTCTAGTATGTTCAACAGCTTTCCTGTTTAACTCGGAGCGTGTTGAATGGATAACTGCACTTGCCTCATTTTTTCTTTACGTGGATGTTTGCTCTTTTCCAAACACACATGTATGCATCCCTCCCTCTACAGCACATGGCCTAACAGTATATTCCAGGTCTAACATTAGAGAAGCTCCCTTATTGGAGATCAGGGTTCAAAAGCAAAGGATCCATCCAAAGTATATTAGTTGGAGCTGGTACACTGACTAAAGCACTTTATCTGATTGAATGTGACCAATTGTAAGTTTCTGTTGGTCTTGGAAAGACAAAGAGCTGAATTAGAAAAAGGGAGAGAGGGAAAAATAGCAAGCAGAAAAAAAAAAAATGGGAATAAGAGAACAAACAAACGAAGACAAGAGGAAGGTCATGCTCACAGAACAGCAATACCTAAAAATATTGAAAGTAAATTTGTAGCATGCATACCTACAGGTATCATTACACAGCACAGAACATTTTGAATTAATGTGTTACTCATGCCATGCACCATATTTTGTGCTACATTTAAATAATGACTAGTGAAAAATTACATGATTGCCTTAGTCTAAGAGAAATTAGCTTTCACATGAGGGAAATAGACCTTTTATAGACAGAAATGCCTAACTCTGATTATGATAGGAAGACACCAGCTCAGCTTCAACCAACTGTTCTCCTTGGTCAGCTGTCCAGAATAGTCCCATAGTTTTTAAACCTTGTAACTTTCTCAAGTCGGTACTTTTTTTTTTTCCATTGTATATAATGCAAGTCTGCACTATTACATTACTACCAGTCAGTTAAAAATAATATTAACAAGTTGGTTTCTAATGACACCAATAATTGACAAGATATCTAAACCTCTTTTGCAAAGAGGTTACATTTAAACAAAAAATAAATTGGAGGAGTGAAAGGCCAATGCACTGATTTTATTTTTTCCCATTATTAATATTGACAGATTACATTTTTGTAGCATTTCACAGCTTACAAACTAATTCCCTATGAATGACCTCACTTGTGCCTTACAGCAGGGGGTTCCCAGGCGGCAGACCCGGTACCTGTCCGAGGCCTGTTAAGAGCTAAGAGCAGGCCACATAGCAGGAGGTGAGCAGCGGGCAAACTTCATCTGCCGCTCCCTATCACGCTCATTACTGCCGGAACCAGCCCCCGACCCCCCCATGGAAAAATTGTCTTCCACGAAACCGGTCCCTGGTGCCAAAAAGGTTGGGGACCTCTGCCTTTATGCCCATTTTCCTTATGCAGACACCGAGGTTCAGAAGGGCGTGCAAGCGGTCCAAGTTCATGGAATTAGTAAGTGGAAAAACCTAAGCACACATCTTTTGCTTCCCAGTTTCATTCTCAGCCCCTCCTCCCTCCCGGCAGAGCTGGCTCCACTGAAGGCTGAAGCCAGGTAACGAGATGTGGCTTGGACATGGGCCACGTCTAAACATTGAGGTACTGAACTTATAATAACCGTATCGTTGCATACCTTTAAATTGGACACTCTACACCTAGATATCTTTCCACTTTCACAAAAAGCCATTTTCCTCTGGGTCCCTCATTGTGGTGGTTTCCTGCTCCATTGAGCCAGTTCACAATGGAGGCTGGAGGCAAAATTTCCCCCGTGGGACACTTCTCAGACCTCCCTTGGACTTGTCCTGGTTGTTCAGGGCTGTTGTTCTTTGTGGGCAGCTCTGCAGCTCGGAAAACACTCACCGGGGGCAGGATGGGGTAGGAGTAAAAGACACGTGAGACGTAGGACATCACGATGCGGTGATGCGGTCCTCCTCCACAGAGCTACATGTGTAAAGCAATAGGGGCGGCGGGGGATGCACCGCAGGGTGGAGCAGGGAGCTGTGATATGGATCACTTTAAGGGGGATGCTTTATGGTTTCTAACACTCTGTACCGTGTATTGTTTCTGCATGGCTGCATGAACAATGCGAGTCCCTCCAGCATTCCTGACTCCCAACATGATGACAAAAGCACCAACAGCCACTAGGGGGCCCATTTTTTCTTAATGTTTATCATTTAACTTTTGCAATTTGACTACCGTGAGTAGATGCCATAAAGGAATTTTCAAAGACGTGAGTGGGAGCTGTGAATGCTGGAAACTAAAGAATCAGCTCACACACTTAACAATTCTATTCTAAACAACCAAGAAGGTGTTTGGAAAGGAACACATAGCTCTGCTTTTAAATTGCCCAATTTTCTATAAACATACAATTTTATTAATAGTCCACATGGCTGTACTGTTCTAGCAACAATGCCAACCACACTGGTTCTGACTTTCTCCCCTAAATGCACTGCACTCACTGGTCACAGGACTCAGGGAAGAAGGGGGAAAAAATACTTTGCTGTGACTAAGAAATCTCTAGAAACCTTTTATCCTTTCCAGGAGTCCCTTAGGGACACACCTGCAAAATCATCCCAAGACTCCTCATCTTTTACCAGGGAGTACGGAAAAAAAAAAAAAAAAAGAAAGAATATATGCAATGCAAAATAAAAGCCCTTCTGGTAATCAGTGCCTTTCTAACAAAAGTTGTCAATCAAATATCAGAAAATTTATGCACGCACTCCTGTGGGGGGGGGGGGGCCTGCGTGCGTGCACACGTGCACCAAAAGAACTTACTATTATAGAGAAGCTGTAGATAATCTTTTGTTAATACAGCACAAAGTCCCATTTTTTCTGTTTTGAAAATTCCTATCTGTCCAAATATCTCTCTTTTATTCTTCAATAGCAAAATACATTTGTGACGCTATATTACCGTTTTATAGATAGTAAACCTCAAGGACAAAAAGGTTACCTGCCTTACTTTTAGCTACATACTAGCAACCACAGATCTTAATTTTGTTGTCACACGAGGAATTGGTAGGAGCTATTTGGGCCTTGCTCCTGTGCTTTCCGCCCCACCAATATGGCTTCTGAGTCACAGCGGAAGTACTGACTCAGAAGGACGTGGATATTTTCTTCCCTTTGGTGGATCTTCTGTCTCCTATAAACCAGGATGGTCAGATCCCCTTCCACGCTGGCCCTCCAAATTTCAGAACATGGTGAGGCAGCTTCATAGAGGGGCCATGTGTGAACGCTCTGGAATCAAATAGTCCAGGATAAAAACTTGGCTGTAGCACTTGGAAGCTGTGTAACCTCGAGCTGTTTGTACTTTACTAAGCCTCATTTCTTAAACTTAAAAATGAGACAGATAACAGCAGCTACTTTATCTGGTTGTTGTGAGGATTGAAGGAAGTTATCCATGTGGCCCTGATATGGCCCACCAGACCCTCCACACCTCACCTAGCCTGCTGCTACCCCTCTGACCTTTTCTCTTACCGTGATTCCCCTCTCTGTCTGCTCAGGCACACTGGGCTCCTTCCCGGTCCTGAAGCAGGCAGCATCCACTCCCTCCACAGGGCCTTTGCATTGCTGCTGCCAGTGCCGGGAACCCTCATTTCCTGATATCTACAAGGCTCTCCTGCACCTTTTTGGGGGGTTGTTTAAATGCCACCTTATCAGAGAATCCTACGGTCATAGGGAGAATAACGCGCCCGCCCCACGCAAAGAGGTTGACTTCCTAATTCTTGGAACATGTGAGTATGTTACCTTACATGGCCAAATAGACTGCAGCTGTGATTAAGTTAAGGCTGTTGAGATGAGGCAGTTATCCAAGGCTCTCTGGGTGGGCCCAGGAGAAACATGGGGTCCTCATAAGAAGGAGGAGTGAGTGGAGGAAGGGGAGGAGGTCTGAAGGTGTTCTACTGCTGGCTTTCAGCGCAGGGACGGACCGTAAGCTGAGGAATGCAGGCAGCCTCTAGGAGCTGAAAAAGGTAAGGAAATGGATTCCCCCCAGAGCACCTAGAAGGACTGCAGCCCTGCCAGTCCATTTTAGACTTTTCACCTCCAGAACTGTAAGGTAATAAATTTGTATTGATTTACACTGTTAAGTTTGTGGTAACTTGCTACAGCAGCAATAGGAAACTAATAGATATTCTCTCACTATTACATAAGTTTGCTCCCCATCTCTGCATCCATGCCATCACTTTCTCTTCTGCTTAACCCACTGGATTTACTTTCACAGCATTTGATCAGCACCTGACCTAGGTGTATTTGTTTTTGGTCTCACTTACTAGAATGTAACCTTCATGAGAGAGAGGTCTTTGTTTTATTCCTTGTCTTGTTCCTTGATTTGAAAAGTGCCTGGCACACAGTAGGTGCTCAAAAAATATTTCTTGGATTAATAAAAAACCTGGCATGAAGTCATCCCTCCATGATCGTTGGAAATTGATGACACATCCACAAGTACAGAACTTCTAAATGGTGAGCTTCAGCCTAATTGCTACTTAGCAAAAGAGTTCCAGGTGTGCCTAACATACTGCTGTCCTGGACCCTCGAGTTGACAGGTGGAGCAGCCTTGTCTCTTTAACCAAGTGTGCCATGCAAATAATTATCACGTTCCATGTGTGGCATAATGGAAAAGGATGTCGTAAGGCATATTTGAGGGTATCAACAATGACTATTCTGAAAAAAAATCAGGGCTTTGTTTTCGAGAGACAAGAATTCCAGAATGCAGTTGTATACTGAGCGTGAAGCAGGTTTTAGTTCAAAGGTGACATGAACAGATAGCCCTCTTTTCATGTGGAATCCTTTTTCAGGTTGGAAGTGACTTCCTATGGTAGAAGGCTTACTACTGAATAGTAAACATGAACTCGAGTGACAGGACTTCCTCTATGGCTTCCACTGGGCTTTTGGGGCTCACTCTAAACTGTTAGACTGGGCTCCCATACCTCTGCTATCTCCTCACTGGACACCCACTTTTCTTGGCTTGCAAGGCCCTCTGTTTGATCTATCCTGGCCAACTATTTCAAACAGGTTCCCTGTCACTGATATATGGATTTTTCTTCTTTGACTTGTTTCCTGTTACCTGAAGTGTTGCAGGATTATTGCTCATTAGCCATTTCTTTTGTTCTAGTCTTACTACTGTCACAGGAAGAGCTGACTGCTCTAATAATCGGGGCTGTTCAGTCCTGGAGTTTACTGATCCAAATGTCTATGTTAATGGTGAGCATACTCCTGGAGAAACAGAGCTCGTGAGATTAAAGCCATTTAGTTCTGGCCTCCTATGTTGATTCACTTATTCATTCATTGATCTATTAATTCAATAGCTATTAAGCATCTACCACATGTTAGTCCCAGGGGATAATTAGAAAAGATAGACACTCTCCCTGCTGTAATAAACATTACAGCCCAGAAAGAAGTTAGATGTTGACAACTAATGAAAACATGTTGAGTGTACAAAGAAGAAAGCCAAGGTTCTAGATGAACACATAACCTATTCACTGTTCAACAGATGTTTAATAAGTGACTACTATGCACGAAGGATATTTATTAAGGATACTTATTAAGTGCTGCAGTGAATAAGACTGGCAAAGTCTCTGACCTGGTGGAATTTACAATCCAGTAGGGGAAAAAGAAAGAACAAACATAAATAATACAATGTCAGGGAATGACATATCCTGTGAAAAAAAGGTAAGAAAGAAGGCTAAAGGAAATGGTGAGTGGAGAGTTGTAGAAAGCCATTCTGAGATTATATCTGAATCGGCCTCTTTCTTATAGAACCAGCATCATCTTGTCAGGCTTCCTGGGAAGCAGCCTTAGGAGCAGAAGGAACATTTGGAGATGTCCCCAAATCTTCAGGTTGGTTTGCAGTGCCAGTGCCATCATCATTTAAAGGTAGGTCTTTTGAACAACCTGGAAATGCTATTCATGTTCCCATTAATTCTCTGTAGAAGCTTGTTGCATCTTTTATGCACACAC
The DNA here is from genome assembly GCF_000442215.2 of Lipotes vexillifer. NCBI lineage: Eukaryota > Metazoa > Chordata > Mammalia > Artiodactyla > Lipotidae > Lipotes > Lipotes vexillifer. The sequence continues at coordinate 39,608 of NW_006777107.1, forward strand.
AGTACCCACACAGTAATCCCATAGTAATTCAGCTTCTGAGAAGAGCTTTGGAATATCTTTTTTTTTTTTTTAAATCAGCACCTATCAGACAAGGTTAGGAAAGTTAATTCTGAGGAAAAAGAATCTGAGTGAGAGGTGCTTAAATGAGGTGAAAAATGTTAATCTATTGGCAAACCTCTAGCGTAGGCAAAATTTTCTCATGTTCATTTGGGGATAATACTAAGTGTGTGAAATCATTGGCAAGAGAGCTTTATGGTGCTGTGCTGTGGACTTAAGGTTGACCAAAGAATAGATATTTATTGAGCATCTACTATGTGCATGGCTATAAGCTTGAAACCAGGAGGATTTTAACCAGGAGGCTAGAAACTGAAACCAGGAGGATTTTTCTCCTGTTGATTTTCTCTACCTGGAAAGAACTTTTAAACCTTATACTCCTGGTTATCCAAGGAAGATAACATCTCTCACATATGCCCTTCTCTGGGCAATGCCTCCCCTACTAAAAAAAGATTCATTACTCCCACCTGTACACTGCATTCCAGGCATCTACACACTTGTAATTTTGTTCTTGCCACCATGAATTATAACTATTTGCTTACATGTCTCCTTGGGGGCAGGGGCTGTGTCTTGTTTCTCTCTGTATCCCTATGCCTAACCCAGTTTTTCCCAAAGTTCCCTGATGATAAGGCTTAGCTGGGGGCACTTGTTAAATGATCTGGATTGTCTAGCCTCTCCCTAGAAATTCTGTCTGAGTAGTTCTGGGTTAGGGCCTAGGAATCTGTTGTTCTAATAAGCATTCCAGGTGATCCCTATCATCAGGCAAGATTGGGAAATACTGGCCCATCCTGTAGTAACACTAAGAAAATGTAATTGAGTGGATTAAAAACTACAGATAAACAGAACTTTCTTTTGTCTTTTTAGATTAGATAATCATCAAATAAATATAGTATTCTAAAAATACTTGTAAGGTTTGGCTCTTAATTTTGAGGAACTTGGGAAAAGGCAAATATGATGAATTGTTCCACCTCCCTGAACATGAGTAAAGTTAATTTAAATTACTAAATTAACATATAAATTGACAGTCGCTGCTGATAATGTAGCTATCTATCAGTAATCCATTCACAACTTTGTACATTAAGCAGTGCTCCTCACCCAGGTGATCCTACCTCCCAGAGAATATTCGGCCATGTCCAGAGACATTTAGTTGTCACAACTGGAGAGGTGCTACTAATATCTAGAGGGTAGAGGCCAGGGATGCTGCTAAACATCCTACAAAGCATAGGATGGCCCTCCTCACCAGAGAATAATCCTCAAATGTCAATAGTGTTTAGGTTGAGAAATCCTGCATTAGACTCAACAGGAAGCTTTAAAAAATCCGTATGCCCAGGCCACTCCCTAGACCGGTTACCTCTGAATGTCTGAGGGTGGGACCCAGGCATCATCATTGTTTGAGCTCTTCCAGTAATTTCAATATGCAACCAAGTGTGAGAACCATTGCATTAAGTCCAAAGTTTGCCATCAGCTGGGAAATTAGGCACAGAACCTACCAGTTTCTGTTTCTTCATCTGTAAAATAATAACACCTATATCAGAGGGTTATTCTAAGGATTAAAGGGATAATGCATGTGACAGTGCCCTGTAACTAAATATACAAAAGTAAGGTATCATTACTGCTTCCTGTTTGGGCAGCAATCTAAGCGGCAGAACTGGGTAAGTTACTTGCTTAACACCATGAATATATTCTTGCATGCAAATCCATTCTTATATTTTTGTCTAAAATATGTTCTACACATGCCAAAGAAGTTAGAAAATTCATATGCTTAGGTGAGTTTTTTATTGTTATGAAGCCTTCTCCCACTCTCTCTACTTGTTCTCTTTGATATGTTTGAATCTATATCAGATTTTAATAAAGCAATCCCTGTTTGAAGATAATACAATTGGACCTGCAGCCCACCAGCTACCTACCTACATTTAGCGACAGAGCACATCTGGGAAGGCCACCACTAATCTTGTACAGCTAAGGCTGGGGCTAAGAGCAGGAGAGCCTATAGAAATGCAGAGACCCCACATGATTAAGGAGAATGAAGGTTACATACTTTGGAGCATGGGTTAAGATTGTTGAGTTAAGGCTAAGAGTCCTCTGGTACCATGTTACTTCACGGTGTGGTCCATAGACGAGCAGCAGCCACACCGACTGGGTGATTGCTAGAAATGCAGCCTCTCAGGACCTATCCAGATGTAGTGAATCAACATAGGTAGTTTAAAAAGCTCCCCAGGTGATATGTAGGCACATTAAGACTATAGAATCATTACTCTAGAAAATCCTACATGAGAAATTAGCCAACTCAGTTCTCCCAAACATCAAGCATGCAATAGTCTTCTGTGAATCCGTGTCTATTTTGGTTCCTTCCATGTCTCAAATGGATTCCGACTGCTGCTGACTGCATGCAGAGGAATGTTCCAATTGGTGTACTCTCACATCCTTTGCCACCTCTGAGTTTTTAGCAGCCACTCCAGGTTATTAGGTAATGATCTTAGATCTTATTAGGTAATAAACTTACCTTAAGTTTAGCTAGAAGATAATCACCATGTGTTTTTGCCAGCCTATCACTTGAAATATGTTATTTCTTTGTTTTCATTATCCTGAAAAATAGTTTACCTGGCAATAGAAGAGTTAATTCATGAGCTGCAGAACTTGTTTCTCTTGTGCGGAGAGAGCAAGCTGGCTCATCCTTCTTGCTGAGAGAGGCAGTTAATCAGTATATAAAGACGTGTGATAGATGAGGCATAACTTCAAAAGGTGCATGGTTTATTTCTCAATGCAAAATCCTCCTACTCCCTGAGAAGCCAAGAGTCGGCCACGTCCTCAAATCTCTTCCTATGGCCCGCCTACTTCTTTTAACTTCACATCATCTGTACCCTATGGTCCTACGGCTTCTCCTACTTCAGATTCTCAGTATCCTCTTAAGAGCATGTTCGTGTTGAAGGGGACCTTATTCTAAAATGACACTGGTACCCAATACTTAGATTTAAATCAGTTATGTATTCCCTCCATTAATTCCTATTTCACCTTTTTTCAAAAGTGTTCATACATCTGCAATCACGTACGTTATTATTATAAATTTTGTGCAGTCATTCAAATCTCTACCTGGGAAATTAAAACAGTTTCCAGGTTATCTGGTAGTTTGTTTGGAGAAAGAATTACTCCGATGTGAGGAAAAGACAGATATTTCACATGATAAAGCAAATCTAAAAACATTTAGTTCAGAAAGGAAAACACAAAGCCCTCAAGAAGAGTGGGGGGAAAAGACAAGATTTATGTTTTGAGGAATCAAGTGCTACAAAATAGGGTAGAGCTTTTTAAAAGTTGCTTAGGGGGCCAAGTAGAGAGTTTTTTAAAAAGTTCCAATCTCTTGAGTTACTTAAGAACTCAATCCCCCACTTAAATTCCTGCCTAATCCACATTTGTAGAAAGTATCAGTAAACTGGCCTCCTATGTGGTATACATGAGAGTTCCTACTCACAATTTAGTAAGCAAAGTAATCAGCCTCCAAGTAGTCAAAAAATAATTTTAATGATGTAAAAATACATTGCATTTTAAACTTAGTATCTTTCTCATATTAACAATGTTAAATGTATCAATATGTTTAAGATGTAACCTTAAAGTCACACTTCTATTGATTTAAGGGCTCAGTCTCATCATTGTAAAGTCAATTCATGTCACAGTTGTTTTTTTTGTGTGGTCATATGTCTAGAGATCAAAGGAGCATCCTCTGGCACCAGTGCTAAGCCCCTTATAGGAGTGCTTCTTTTTTTTTTTTAAACATCTTTATTGGAGTATAATTGCTTTACAATGCTGTGTTAGCTTCTGCTGTATAACAAAGTGAATCAGATATACGTATACATAAATCCCCATATCCCCTCCCTCTTGCGTCTCCCTCCCACCCTCCCTATCCCACCCCTCTAGGTGGTCACAAAGCACTGAGCTGATCTCCCTGTGCTATGTGGCTGCTTCCCACTAGCTATTTTACATTTGGTAGTGTATATATGTCCATGCCACTCTCTCACGTCGTCCCAGCTTACCCTTCCCACTCTCCGTGTCCTCAAGTCCATTCTCTACATCTGCGTCTTTATTCCTGTCCTGCCCCTAGGTTCTTTAGAACCATTTTTTTTTCAATTTTGTTTTTAAAAACACATTAGTTGATTAATAAAACTGCAGGAGGAAAAAAGTGAAAATTTATATCTAAATGACACAGCAAGAACTTTATGGAGTGATAGAAAATAAGAATGTTTTGGAAGGGCTAGTTAGATTATGCAGAGCAGAAGAGTCTATTTGGTACCATGGGCTTTAGGAAGCCATTGAATATTATCAAAGGGGAGAGAAAATACAAGAGCTACTTATTGGAAATCTTACCAATAAACAGGTTACTCTGACAATGTGCAAGATAATTCGGAAGAATTAAAAGCAACACAGCCATATATTGAAGATGAACCTCATATATGGTAAAATTTAGACTACTTTTTACTCTTCTTCAGAATTTGAGGTAACCAGACCAGGTGTTGTGATTTCCCATCCTATGCATGTGTCTTAGTTCAGGCTGCTATAACAAAGTACCATAGACTGGTGACTTATAAAGAACAGAAATGTATTCCTCACAGTTCTGGAGGCCCAGGATCAGGGAGTGAGCATGGTCAGGTTCTTGGTGAGTGCCCTCTTTCTGATTTATGGATGGCTATCTTCTCTTTATGTTCTCATAGGGCAGAGGGTTAGCTAGCTCTCCAACCTCTTGTTGCAATTTTAGGAGCACTAATATCATTCATGGGGTTCCACTCATATGACTTAATCCCCTCCCAAAGGCCTTACCTCCAAATATCATATTGGGATAAGAATTTCAACATATGAATTTGAAGGTAACACAAACATTCAGTCCACTGGAGGTATAGGTTCTAAAGTCAGGGTTGAGATGAAAATTTCATGTAGTTAAAAATGCCATGGAGAATCCACTAGGATTAAAAGGACAAAATTTTTGTGTATGTTTTTGCATTTTTGCTATGGTTTTCCTTTCCCTAGTGTAGTGCTCAGTAAACTTTTTCTATAAAGGGCCAGAGAGTAAAGATTTTAGGCTTTGCAGACCGTACTGTCTCCGTTGCAACTACTCATTTCAGCTGCTACGAGCAAAAGCAGCCATAGACAGTACATAAATTAATGACTGGCTGTGTTCCACTAAAAGGTTATTTGTAAAAAGAGGCAGCAGGCTAGATTTAGGCTGCAAGTCATAATTTGATGACACCTGACCTAGTGCATAGGAAACTAGTATTCTTTAAAGTGGAGAAAGGCCATGAAGTAAATTAAATGGAGGCTATATAGTCTAATTTACATAATATAAATGTATATGAGACTCAACTTTACTGCTTACACCGTAAATGGTTTTATGTATTTTCTGTAATTTTTAGGGTCTTTACTGATGAATAAAATTAATTTTGTTGGTAACTTTTTAAATCAAAAGGACTTAAATCTTAACCCATTAAATTCAATCTCACCTTCTCAAAATTTATTGTTTGTATAATATTTTATGCAATCTAAGAGGTCATTTGCTTCATTTACCTAGGGATGATGAACTATGTTATGAATGTCACAAAACTATATTTCTTTAAAAATGTTTTCTAATTCTAACCTGTAATTTTATTTTATTTTTATATTTTTCCCAGTAACATAAATATCAAATTCATTATATCCTTTTTTTTTTTTTTTTTCAATTTCCTTACTTGTCAAGATAGGCTAGGTGAAACTGGTAATAAATTCCTGCCCACACCTGAGTGGTGTAACACAATGAGCATTTTTCTCAGTCCCAGCAGCTCTCATCCAAGTGGTGATTTGAGAGCACATCTTGTAGCTATGTCAGGTGGAACTGTTGACTTCTAAATCCCTGAGTAAGAGAAAAGAGATCACAGCTGTTCTCTATACTTTGGCTTGGAAGTTATATGTGTCAATTCTGTTTATGGCTAAGTTACCAGAAATAGTCACTCTACCTCAATGGAACTACCTGTCAGGCTGAGATAGCCATCTTCCTGTGGGATCAAATGGGACTTAGAGAACACATAGCAGTGCCTCTGCCACATTCTATTGTATAAAAGGCCATCCAAGAAGCAATTCATAGTGATTTGGTTGAGGTTTGAAATTTATGTAGGCTAAATATCCAACATAACATATAACAGCACATGGAGACATAATGTAAACCCTGTAAAAAGTCAAAGGTTATTACCAGGTCTTAGTCCCCAGTTTAGATAGTTAATTATAATACTTCGATGAGTCATCAAAAGAATTAGTTGAGAATTATTAGGGAACCTGTACTGTAGAAGGAGAAATTCTATTCAGATGTCATGATACTTGACAACCACAAATGTTACATGTGGGGTATTGATATTTTATCCAGTTCCTTCCTTTTAAGGATTTAATGATCATTCTTAGCCAGGCATAGTTAAGAGAATACCCTTTGCTCTAGGCCATCGTTTTGTTTTACCCCTCAATTCCATTAATCCATTATTATTTCCACTGATCTGCACTGTGATGCAGTTATGAGAGCCCTTATTGCTATTTGTTGGGTATCTTAAGGCTTTGATTATGCACATACTCTGAGATCACTTTAAGCATCAAATCCTTGTCGGTAAGGGTGCTAAGGATGCTTTACTTCCCTCTAATGAACTATATAAAATTGGCTGCCTGCTTTGTGTATGATTCCAAAAGTAGCAGAATGTTACCATAATCTGATCTCTCAAATCTGAGCCTTCTCACTCTGTAAATTTACCCTGGGTTTTCTGCCAGGGTTGGAGCTATATTCAGTTCCTTTAGGCACAGTAATTCTCACCAGGGAGGCATGGATTTCGGGGTTTGGAGATGGGAATTAGAATCTCTAGAGTTATGAGCAGTGTGTGTAGTAAGAAAAGGCTTATTTAGCAAAACAATGCAATTTCATATTTTGAAAAACAATTGTTTTTATGCTTTAAACTCCTGAAACTAAAATTTAACCATCTTCCTGGCTGCTGGAAATATACAAATGTTGGTGACTTTCAGCTGTTGAGAGGATGCATTTCTAAATCAGCAGGGAATTGGATTTTTACATTGATTAAGAGGCACATTGGGTTTGAACATGAGGTTTTTTATGATGGAAAACTCAGAGTAGATACTTCACTGTGCAGAAAAAAGGGAAACCGTGACATGATTGGAAGATCTGAGGGCAAGAGGGTCAAAAGGTAAGAATTCCGAGCAGTTGGTAAGGGAATAACAGGGGACTGAAAATACCTCTAGGAAATTCTTAGGAATGTAAAGGAGGAGGGCACAGGACATACTTGAGTTGTGTGGGATGAGAGCTCACTTTATTTCATTTGGATGTTAAAAGAAGGCTGATAAAGTTGTGATCACTAACAGTGCATATATGTTTGAAGCATAACCTGTAACCTCTTGTATGGCTAAAATCACAAGCCCATCAGGCCTTGGTTTCATCTACAAAGTGAGTGGGTGGATGACAGCCAAGGTCTCTTCCATTAAATGATTCTGTCGTTTTCTGAGTCTACTCCCCTTCCCCCAACACACAAAATCAAACAGCCAACAGTCAACGAACAAACATTCATCAAGACCACATAATGATCCAAACATTGTTGGCCAAAGTCCTACAGGTGTTGCAAAACAGGATATAGACTTTCCTGTCTGCAGGGAACTTATGATCCATTTGGGAAGACAAGGTAAAATTGTAAATAATGCAAAAAGTACAGAATTTTCTATTAGAATGGGGTAAGCAAAATACAGCTCGCAGGACAACTCTGGCCCAACAGCTATAGCTGCTCTCACATTGCATACGGCAGAGTTGAGTTGTTGCCACAATGTATGGCCCACGAGCCTAAAATATTTACTGCTTTGGCAAAAAGTTTGCCAACACTTATATTAGAATAATCAAATAATGTCACAAGGCAAAATGGGAGAGATCCCAAGTGGTAACAGAGAGGACAGAGCTATTGGAGTTGAGATAAGGCCCAGCCTGCGAAAGCTTCAAGGGGTCCCAGCAATGAGAGAGGAGAGAGCAAGGAACCTCCATTTTCCGTAGAAAAAAGGACATGGGGAACAGGGATCTTTATAATTAGTAAGACAATGATGAAAGTAACCATGTATTATGTTTATTACATATTTTTCTAGTCATTTTTACTATGCTGGCCCTCAAAATAATTTATTTTGAAAAATCTAAGCCTTTTAAATATCCTTCACAATGTTGCTCCAAAATCAGTATTGATTAAAAATTCACGACCCCTCTCCCAAGATGCAGGAAATGTTGCTGCATTGATAATTCTAATAAATGAAAATTTGTGATTCACTCTAAAGATAGAGGAATATACAAATGAATTTCAAGGGATATTAACACAGGAAAATCTGGAGTTTGAAATAATATCAGTATTTATTGTATTTTGATTGACATATTTCTATTACTGTCTGTCCTTAATTCATAGATGTATTTTATTAACCACCATAATTTTGACAAATGAAAATACATGAAGCTAAATGGTAACTACAGCAGATTCTGGGCCTAATTATTTTCCACCATGTCAAACTTTGCGATCGTGGTAAACAGTTTATTTTGATGCCTTTAAATATTTCTCAGTGCCTCTGAGCCCTTTAGATGCTATGGGGACACACCCTGAAGCCCACTCACCCAGAGCTGCCCAACCCAGAAAATGTTCCATGTTCCAGAATTTTCCTTGCTCTTCTTTCCTGCCCCAATCCAAATTTGTTTTCCTGAATTTATTTGGTATCTTGTATCTTGGGGGCCTTGCTAGCTACTTGAAGAGAATTAGGTGAAATTGGTTAATACAGCTTTTAGTAAAAATCTATTGTTATGAGTGTTATGAATCAGCGCTAGGATGTGGAAGAATTCATTCACTCCTGAAACTTCCCATGCTTGGTAGCATGCTAGGCCCAGGGGACACAAAGAAGGACGTTAGCTTGTGAGTAGCTTCCTATTTTCAGCAGTGTGCTCCAAAAGGTGGTCCCTGAGTGATCTCCACATGCATCTCCTGGTCTGCTGATTAAAATATGCAGCTGTTGGGCTTCCCTGGTGGCGCAGTGGTTGAGAGTCCGCCTGCCGATGCAGGGGACGTGGGTTCGTGCCCTGGTCCAGGAAGATCCCACATGCCACGGAGCGGCTGGGCCCGTGAGCCATGGCCTCTTGAGCCTGCGCGTCCAGAGCCTGTGCTCCGCAACGGGAGAGGCCACAGCAGTGAGAGGTCCGCGTACCGCTAAAAAAAAAAAATATGCAGCTGTCTCCAAAAGGGGCTTATTTGGTGAGGATACCTGGGGAGGACACGCGGAATGCACATTTTTACCATTTACCATGCTTCTATTTTTATGTATTTTTAGGCTAAGGGGAGATGATTCCTGGATTCAGGGCACCCATCAATCAGAACACTGGCAAACATGGCCAGATCTGACTTGCAGATATGTTTTTAAAATTGGGAAATTTCACATAAACACTTGATTTCTTCCTTCTCTTGAAAAATTAGAAGCTCTGACATCACTAGGTTTGTGTTTCTTGACTGAATTCAAGGAATTTTCCCCCCGTTATAGTTGGACAGAGCCTCTGTGTTCCTGTTGGTTCAAATCCCTATCATTCTCTCCTGTGTTACACATCTGGCCATCCTTATTCAGATATCCTCCATCCCTGGCCCTTGTAATCATTTGATTTAATGACCTCTGACCTATTGATAGATTCAAGTGGATAATTACAAATTTTAAAAAAATGTTTTAAAACTCTGTTAATGTTATCCCTGTTTATCTGTGTCTCAGGTAAGGCTGGTACTTAATTCTATGCACAAACTTTGAAAGGCCTTAGGAAGTGAGAGTTCTAGGTTCTAGAGGAGAGAATGGTCAAAATATTTGGGGCAGGTGGTCACTTTCAGTCATTTGGCCAGCACGGATTTGGTTTAGGCTGTTGAACACAGGTAGCAGGTAACAGAATTGAGATCACTTTATTTCTTTCTAAATCTAGCATTCCTATAGCAGTTGTCACCATGGTGTCTTGATGTGTTCTGACAGGGGAAATTTCACTTATTAAAAAATGTGGTAATGAGGGAAA
>NW_006777107.1:49731-84592 GCF_000442215.2 Lipotes vexillifer
GGAAAGAGAAACTCCTTCCATGCTTTAACCCTGGAGGCATTTCCTCAATGAAGAGCTCAGAAATATGAGCGTACATAGGATGGAAGTTCCACCATGATCTGACCCAACCAAGGGCTGGTGATGTTTTTTTGTCTTTTAAAATATTTATTTATTTATTTGGCTGCACCGGGTCTTTGTTTCAGCATGTGGGATCTTTAGTTGTGGCATGCGAACTCTTAGTGGCAGCGTGTGGGATCTATTTCCCTGACCAGGGATCGAACCTGGGCCCCCTGCATTGGGAGTGTGAGGTCTTAGCCACTGGACCACCAGGGAAGTCCCCTGGTGGTATTTCTTAGTGATGAGGCTGCAGATGTTCAGCTGAAAGAATCCTTGAACCTGAGGGCTGGCAGCTAACTCAAGGTTGTAATATTCCTTGCGTGCCTCTTTTCAGCATTTGAGGCACTTGTGCGTTTAATCTCATCTAATCCTTACAACCACCCCGTGAAGTAAGTGATGAAATGCTCATTCCCATTTTATAGAGTCAAAAAGAGATTCACTGAAGATTAGTCACCTGCTTCAGGTCAAACAGCTACTTCTAATAACAACTCCCCTGAATTTTAAATTACAACCAGTGTTTTAAAATCTTATTCAGCATTCACAGCTTCTGTGGAGCATGGGGCTTCCATTTACATAGACCACCCGATGAGTGGAGGCCCTAGTTGTGTGGTGTGGGCAGTTCTGAGTCCTGGCACATTGATGGGAAAAGTTTGCATGTGGGTTGCACTGCAGGCATAAATAAGACGTGTGATAAGCTTTGTGCAGCTCCTAGTGGGCTAGCCAGACTCATGAAAGCATATTCAAAATAAAGTGAATGAGATGATACAGAAATGACCTTGAATCTGATATCATTTTCAGTACCAAAAAAAAAAAGAAAGAAAAGAAAGAAGGAAAAAAAGCAAACTTTAGTACTGTGCCTATTGTTAGGGACGAATTGCTTGTGACAAACTTCAGGATTGCAGGTACAAGCAACACTTGAACTGAGAAGCACTGCTGCACCCCACACTGCCTCAAGTCTGTCCATATCTCCTTACTCTAGAGATGTGAGCTTACCCTAGAGATGAGCTGGTTGGTATAAAAGTCACTTGTGGGAGTCCAGGGGAAGAATGAGTCCATTCAGAACAGATGCTATATTAATTTGCTTAGGCTGCCATAACAAAAGACCGCAGGCTAGGTGGCTTAAACAGAAATTTATTTTCTCACAATTTTGGAGGTCAGAATTCCAAGATCAAGGTGTCAGCAGGGTTGGTTTCTTCTGAAGCCTTTCCCCTTAGTTTGTAGGTGGACTCTCTCCTTGGTTTATGGATTGGTTTCTTCGGAGGCCTCTTCACTCTTCCCTCTTCCCTCTGTGTCTGTATCCTAATCTCTTCTTATAAGGACGCCAGTCATATTAGGTTAGGGCCCACTCTACTGACTTCATTTTACCTTCATTACCTCTGTAAACACTATTTCTAAATACAGCCACATTCTAAGGTACTAGGGGTTAGGACTTGAACAAATGAATTTTGAGGAGGACATAATTCAGCCCATAACAGATGCTTATACTGACCTTTTTCAGAGGATTTATGAATTGTTAGCATGCTTTTTGATGGTGGATAGCAAGGTACTCACATCACCAGGTCTTAGAAATATTTTTAGGTCCAGGTTTCCTCTACCACCTTTTTTACTGAAATAAATAAAATGCATAAAATCTTATTGGGATCATACAAACTAATACAATGTTTTGCCTTAAGGCTCATGAAGTTAAAACTCTGTCGAAGACAAGCAAGAAAAGAAGTAAAGTAAAATAAAACAGGGTAGGTGGAGATTCTAGACAGCTGGTGAGCACACTCGTCAGGCTCAAAGGTACTCAGTGTGAGCCCAGTGATTTCAGATATGAGTCTTTGAGAGGTTGGAAAACTGAATTTTTATATAAAGTTCTCCAATTTTTAAATGTTGGCAATGTATTCCTTTTTCAAAAAAGAGAACATTGTATGAGTCAAACAAAACATGTCTGCTTACTGGATTTAACCCATTGCATTGGGTTAGGCTGGTTTGGATCTAATGGCCTATACTAGATCAGAGTTTTTGACCCCAGCTCTACATGTAACCTAGGGATATTTTTGAACCATTATTATGTAGTATTTAATTAAAACATTTCCTCATTGGACAAAAGAGTCCATGCTTTAAAAGGGAGGAGGTATGGGGATATATGTATATGTATACCTGATTCACTTTGTTATAAAGCAAAAACTAACACACCAATGTAAAGCAATTATATTCCAATAAAGATGTTTAAAAAAAAAAAAAAAACATTCAAGGACCAAAGGGGAAAAAAAAAAAGAGTCCATGCTTTAAATCTAGCAATAATCAATTTGGCCAGAACTGATGTATAGGACCCATCCCACATTTCTCTAATTATGACTTTTGCAAGCACTTAATGGAGAGTTTTTACTATTTAATCTAAAATCTTAGAATACTTGGTTTAAAATTTGAAAAATTATACAAATAGCCTTGTTAGGACTATTGTGTAGTTACAGAATCATTTTATTAAATTCAATAAATTATTTCTTTCTGAAATTCCATGTATATTAGGCTGACTATTCATTGTGTAATATGTATATGCAGAACTTGAAAATAGTAATGACTTACTAGGAGTTTTCTGGGGGCCAGACACTGTTCTAAGTACTTTAAAAGAATTAATCGATTTAATCCTCTCAACAACCCTGTAGAGGTGAGATCCATTATGACTGCCACTTAACTGATGGATAACTGAGGGAAGCACTTGCCCAAGGTCACAGAAAGAGTTTCTTAATCATGTAACCCTGCACTTTACTACTCTAGGGTATGTGACCCAAGTTGTTTTGTTTTGTTTTCGGGGGGTGGGAGCATTTGGGAGTCTTTAACTTCTCTCCCTCTCAGAATACCCTATTTGGCCTATCATACCTAAATTTCAATCTTCCCAACCCCTCCCCCCCAAAAGGTCTCATTAAATGTCTCAAACTGGGCAGAAATTTCATTTTGAGAAGTATGCCTAATAGGTACAAAGTGAGCTTCTTAAACCATAGTGTTTGTGGATAGAATTCCATAGGATGTCCATAAAAATAAAAATTTAAAAATTGTGTTTTCATGTTCACCAACCTCTCACTGACAGTATTTACTTCAATTATGAATTTAGGCAAAAGACCACAATAGACCTGGCAGTACCTGTGACTTTGTCACAATAGAAATTAGAGATAATTTAAAATCTTAATACATAAAACTGTTGTAGAATTTTCAAAATATTATTTACATTCATGGAAACTTCAAAATTACATTAATTATGGGCCTATCACTATATCATCTTATTTACTATGGAAGAAAAAGCACATCTATTTCTGCATTACAAATTCGTTTTGTAGATGCAGAATTTTTAATCACTGGACTTGAACATAACTGGTTTTCTTTATGATCCTATTTTGTTGCGGTTGTTTTTTGGCCTAAGTTTTGTTTTATGCATTAAAAAATTTTTTTCTGAGAAGGAATCAGTAAGTTTCACTGCAATGCCAAAGGTACCAATCACGTGAAAGAGTAGGAAAGTAACATTTACTTTATCCATTTATTCATCTTTCTTTCCACCTATCCACCCACTGGTTCCATTGAAGTAATTTGATTAAATATGACTGACTGCTCATTATGCGTTGGACTCAGTGTTAGGTATTGCAGACTTGGAGTAATGTTCTTACGTACCCACTACCAATCTTCATTTGATTTTGAAGTCTGGAAAATCTGCCAAAGCCTCCCAGAATGTACCGGAATCTTCACATTTGAAATACCTTTGTTTTTTTGAAAGACATCTGATTTGCATCAGTCTCTTAGCTGAGGGAAACCCAAGGCCACCGCTCACTCTATTCTTCCTCTTCCCTTTCAATCTCTAATTTTTATCTTATTTGCTGAAACCCACACAGGTTTATTTCTACTCACTAGAAATAAGAGGAACATTGCTACATTTTAAAGACTGGTAATATAGTTTGTACATCATGATATTAGTTCTACTGCTGCAATGTCATCCTTTATTGCCAACATAGTTTTTCATGTTTGACTATAGATGAGGTAGCAGATATCAGTACCTGGATTCTGTTTGTCAGTGGCAACTGGAGAGTGTAACCCTGATTTCACCCCAATCCCTAGAACGAGAAAACAAATTATACTGTCCTAGAGCAAAACAATTAGGCAAGGGAACATTAGAAAGTTTTGTTAATTATAAATAGTCTCTCTAAAAGTAAGCACATGTGGTTTTCAGTTCCAGTTATGACAGGGTACCTAGTATTGGGCCAACCCTCCTACTGAAAGTTAAACAAGTGAAACAACATATATGAAACAAGTGTTAGAAGGCATTGGCAAGTAGTGAATGCAGGCAGGCCTTGAGGAACAACGATTCTTGAGCGAAGGGCTAGGAATGGGGTAGAGGTCAGTTGGGGAGTAAAGATGAGTTTTATTTGGGGATTGCCAAAGTGTCTGGGATTTGAAGGACAAAGCCCCAGAGGGGAAGAAATTTAAGAGAAAGTGTCCAAAAGATCTGTATACAATTTCCTCTTAAATTTTAGGCTGAATTCTAAGCAGGGCATGTGCAGGATGAGACTTCAAGAAACCAACAGAAAACAGCATCTGGGAGGGGAAGGAGCTGAGCAAAGATTTAATAAACAGGACACAAAACGCTAATCATAGAGGCAAAAAATTGATAAATTAATTGCATTGAAAGTAAGGACTTAAGTTCTGATTGACAGTTTATGAAGCTATTTTCCTTTTAGAAGCTTTATTGCTTTACCTCTCCCATTTGAATTTATGATTATGTTTTTGTTTGGTTCTATGGCTCTAAAAATGATTCTGTAGAGGAAACAGAACCATACAGTGTGGTATGTGTAAATGGGGTGCCTTTACCCGCTGCTCACGCCCAGGGGTTTTGAGCAGATTCAGTTCAACTCATATTTTAAATTTTGGGAACAGGGTTCCCCACCGCTATTCCAATGGGTATCTATGGCCACATTGGGTGAGGGTGGAGGGCTGATCAAAGCAGAAAATGTCAAGCAAATGTGTCTTGTGACCCAGATAGCATCATGCCTTTTGGATAGTCAATGGTCAGCAGTTGGAGGCTGAAAGCTGACAATGTGAGGTCCTTAGCAGATACTGAAGGGAAGACAAGTAGTAGTAAAATACATCCCAACTGAATTGATTCTTAACAAAGAAGATGTTAATGCTCAAAGTAATAACTCATGAAAATTAAGTGATGATGTAGTAATAAAGGGATGTTGACTCTGATAGTAATGGCCAGTAGATGGCTATTTCTGTTTTCCATAAGGAAAAAAATATTGTATTGCTAACATAAAACTGCCTCAGTGGTTAAACATTTCTTTAATTGTCAGAATAAAATTCCAGACTACTTAAACCTTAATGCTGGTTTTTCAGAAGCATTTCTCTTTATTATTCTACAGGTGACTTCACTTTCCCTAGGATGAAAATAGCAACACCAATGCTTTTTTTCTTTAAATTCTTGAATCATAAATGTAACTAAGCCTTCAAGTCTAGCTATGACATTGTTTTATTCATGTTATGAATTAAATTTTATTTTGTATTTGTTGGTTAATTGAATAACATCTGCTACATATATTTAGAGTATGTCTTTTCAAATAATGACATCATATTTCCAGGCAATTTTAAATAAGCCCAACTGATTTGAAACAATCAAAAAATGTAGACCAAGAAACTATTGTCATCAAGTGAGATTTTAGGCAGTATAAGGTGGAATTTATGTCTCAAAAATTCCAAAGGTATTTGACACTCCATTAACTTGGTATATGGCTACTGATTATAATTGTCTGGGAAATGTTGATGTATCATTTATTTCATAACTTTACATTGGCAAGCTATTCATTTATGGCTTTTCTCTTGCATTTTGTATCACAAGTAAATCATCACTAAGTCAATCATAAATGCCATCTACATATTTGTCAAAATTTAAGGTCATCATCTTTAGTTTCCTTATCAATTTTTCAAATGTTACATTTCCCTTTGAACTGAATAATACATAGCTGGGCTCCCCCGGTGGCACAGTGGTTGAGAGTCCGCCTGCCAGTGCAGGGGACACGGGTTCGTGCCCCAGTCCGGGAGGATCCCACATGCCGCGGAGCGGCTGGGCCCGTGAGCCATGGCTGCTGAGCCTGCGCGTCCGGAGCCTGTGCTCCGCAATAGGAGAGGCCACAACAGTGACAGGCCGGTGTACCACAAAAAAAACAAAAAACAAAAAACAAAAAAAAAAAAAAAAAAAAAAAAAAATTATAATAATAATACATGGCCCACAGTGAAAAGAAAATCTCAGCTCTGATTTTATAGCTAGTTCTATACTCCTCATCAGAGGAGAAAAGGGTCTGATCTCACAACCTATTTATATAGCTTTTAAACTTTCTAAGAAAAATAAAGTTCTCTATAATTAATGCCTAGTGGTATAAACATCCCTGCTTTAGTGGTTGCCTGGTAACTACATACTGCAGGCTTGTGGGGTTGCTAAAGAGGCTGAATAAACGGAAATACTTAGATTCATTTCCAATTCAGGTGGATGAGGGGCAGCAGCGGGCTAGATTTCTTCGTTAAAATTGTTTTTCCGTAATGGTTTTGCACTAAAACATCCTTCTGCAGTAAAACTTACTCTTGTAAATGACTTCTGCAGATAAGAGTCCAATCAACAAGTAACGGTTTAAGATTTTAAAAACATTAAATAGAACTGAACCAACACTGCTTCATTGTTCTGTATTAGCCCTAGTTTCTGTTCTTAGAGTGACCAAACTGGGGAATAATGTTCTTACTGAACCTTTAACTTTTCAAAAATATTTTATATTTGGACATTCCTTTAGCATTGAATGACCAAATGCAATTCCTAGCTAGAGGTGGTGGTAAAAGGGGCTGGGAGTGATTATAATAATATATTTATGTTTAGCTTTGGCTTGCTTCTACCTGGCAGATTTAATTTTCTAATTATGTTTTGCTTTCATTTAGGTAAAATTAGCTTGCATTCCCTTGGCACACACCAACTGCAGTTGGTGGAGGAGGCCTTCCAAAACCATAGGCTGTTGACAAGAGTGGCTAACTAGATTAGGATTAAATTTACTGAGTGAAATCCACAAAGAGCCTAAGCACATGCAGATAATGACAAGTTGACTAAGAGGGAATGTAGTTAGGTCATATAAAAACTCATTTCTGGCAATGTCTTGGTTTCAAAAACATGTGATAGATACAGGGCACTCAAAGCTCATCTGTGCTCTTTTGTTAGAGTTCCTTATGTCAAGATTCGGGGCTTCCCAGGTTGGTCACTGTGGTGTAGACAGGGATAAGCGTGGTCTGGAATATTTAAATTGTATAACTATAGCCTTGTGGATAGAGTCAGAAATGATTTGCTACTCAGTAATTTTGTCATTTGGCAATACTTAGGCATGATAACATATGGTTTGCTCTTTGGAGTTAACATAAATGTTGTCATTGACTGAAATAAAGAATTCTCTTATTCTACCAGGGAAACTGTTTTAGGATATGTGTAAGTTCCTTCCATGTGAAAAGATGAAGCGTCCCATTGCATCATCGTGTATAACTCTTTGGGTTTTTGGTTTAGTGGGTTGGAGGATGTGGCTAGTGAGGTCGAGGCCATGGTTTAATCAGAAAGCCACTTGGCTCCTCAAGCTAAGTTTGCATTGCTAGCTGCAGAAACCCATTTCATTGGTCTTAAAAGAGAATCTTGAAGAGTGTGCTATGGCTCAGCACAAATACCTCTATTCCAGGATTCAGAAAATAATGAAACCAATAGTTTTCTCTGTTTGTAAAATATTCAGTATCTCTCCTTCCATTTTTTTTTTTTTTTTTTTGGCCACACCGTGCAGCATGCGGGATCTTATTTCCCCGACCAGGGATCGAACCCACTCCCCCTACAGTGGAAGGGCCAAATCTTAACCACTGGATCACCAGGGAAGGCCGTCTCTCCTTCCATTTTAATGAAGAAAGAAATTTACTGATTAAAGATCATGATTCATTTTGTTATATATATTAGTTTCTTTTCTTCCTGTGTATACTTCCATCTCTCTTCTTTTCCCTACCTTCCAGAAATCTTCACTCTAACCCTGGGATGTCTTTTTTTTTTTTTTTAGCTGTTTATGAAGCTTCAAAAGATTTAATTTCTAGAGCCATCAAGTCACTACCCTTTCAGATCTATTTTGGTTTGATGCTAATAGAGCCTGTCTTTGTGCAAAGGAAGTCTTTCAGAAAGAGTTAATTTGCAATCTCAACAGAGGCTAATTCTCAGGAGAGTAAAAAAAAAAAAACCCAGCAAGTGTCCTCCAGGTGGAAAAGCAGCCTGGGCCAGGCAGCTGGTGAGGCAGTTAACTCCTCCTGTTCTGCTTCTGTGCAGTAGGGTGGGATATTCCTTCAGCCCTCAGCAGTGGGCAGTGGCAGCTTTAAGGTAGAGACAAAATGCTGTTTGTTTTCCTTCCCAGGTCCTAGATTTTGGCAGTTAGAAAATGTGCTGTCCTGTGATTTCTTCCTTTTTTTTTTTTAAACCTGTTTATTTTTCATTAAAAAAAAAAGTGAGAGGGAAGAAACCACTCAGGGATTGATTCCTTTGTGATGTGATTCTGCTTTAATTTTATTTAGACTATTAGAAGCTATTTCATCCCAATGACGATTTTTAAAAATTGAGTTGCATGTATAAAATGAATGGGATTTGCTTCCCAGAAATATTGTCATGTCATATTCCCAGTTCTTAACTCCCAAGTGAAGTTTATTCTTTATTTTTTCCCCCCCAGAAGTGGGCTGATTAATTTCTTGGGCAGTAATTCAACATCAGTATCAAGTATCAGTATCAAGAAAATGTATTACCTTGTGATGTGAAAATGCATTTTGAAATGAACAAGGAATGCTTTTAGGTTTCAACTTAAAATTTTTACTATCAGTTCAGCACCTAAGTTTTACTGTCAAATGCTTTTCTTTCATCTTATAAGGAATCTAGTTATTCTAATATTGAGCAATTTCAGAGAGAATATTTCATAAAAGAAAGTGGTACAATGAACAGGGATGGAAAACAGGGCTAAGAGAGGGAGTAGCTATCAGAGTGAAGTCAAAGAAAAATAATGAGCACCTCTGGTTATATGATACCCTGGAGGTGATTTCTAAACCTTTGACCCTTAACCCCAGGGTTCCAGGTGAAACTTCTTTCTTGATGTAGACCTTTTCTGGAAGGGAACTTTTTACAATGTATTGATCCCCGCCCCCCTTCAGGGCCTTTGCAGAAAAGATTTTTCTGTGCCCCGTTTTGTGTCATATTTAGATCCAATTTGGAAAGTGAAGCAATAAAAGTGCTGAAACCTTTCATTAGGAGTCTGCCATTTTAAAGAATGAACTCTGATCTGCAACCCTCAGACTAAACATTCATCTTCCAGAAATTCAAGTTCAGGATTTGGTTATGGTTTGCTTTTACTTCTTTGAGACACAGCTTGAATGCCTCCATTTGATTTTGTGCTTTCAACACATTTTTGGGATCTGGTGATTAGGGAAGGCATGTACCATACGGTCTTGATAAGGTGATAGATTTTCACATCCTAGGAATTGGCAGGAAAGGGTAGGAACTGAATCCGACGTGGGAAGGGAAAATTAAGAGCTTGAGCCTCACTCACTCATCTCATGAGATACCTTCTGAGACCTATAATTCCCATAAAATCAATTTTTAGGCAAGTTTTTGTTTTCTTTTTGTTTTTTGGTGTGTGTGTCCCCACCACATGGGAGTAATTCTTTCAAATTCTCTTAAAAGTAGAGAGCTTTCTTTTACAAGCGATGACACTTAACACTTCTTGGTTAGCCCTTCAGAAAATCACTCAGTTTTGCGGTAAAGAACAAAAAAGTGCCTTGCTTCACCTTTCTTGAAAAGAGATTGTATAGAAAGGTAGGGCTGAGGGGCCGGGTGTAACGTAATAAAGGGTAGCAGCACGCATTTTGATCTGGAAGTTGATGGTTTTGGGAGAATCAAACAAAGGCAGGCACATACACCAAATGGGTAAAAACGCCCTGGCGGCAGTGTTGGATGTAAAACAAATTTTTTTCTTTTTCTTTTTTTAAGAAAAAAGCAAAGGGTGCCTTCTGTGTTTTCTAGAGGTGGGCTAGAGAGGGGGCTGAAGTGAAGGACTTTCCTGGCTCTAACAGAGAATTCGGATTAGGGAGGCCGGGCATTTAATCGGTCCGTCGTTGCCCCGCCGACTCGGCGGGGCCGTGTCAGGCGAATCAGCTCTTGGGCGCCTTCTTTCCTTCGCCTCGCCCTGGAGCTTTGATTCTGCCCTCTGCGCTCCGGGCCTTAACCCGGCCTGGGCACGTGCCCAGTTCTCTCACCTCAAGGAGCCGGCTGATGGCTGGCAGCCCCGGGCGGGGACCAGGCGGCGGCGGGCGGCGCACCGGCGCGCAGCGGGTTAAGGCGGCGGGGGCGGCGGCGAGGGGGCGGAGGGAGCGCGGCAGCGGCGGCGGCGGCGGCGGCGGCGGCGGCGGCGGCCCGGCTGCGAGCGCCCGCGTCTCCGGACCGCCGCGAGTTAAGCACCGCCCGCCGCCGGGAGGGCTGAACCCGGAGCTGCCGCTCCGAGCTCGCATTCGGATCCGCTAGAGCAGGAAGATGGCGACGGACGGCGCGAGCTGCGAGCCCGACTTCTCCCGCGCCGCAGAGGAGGCGGCGAGGGCCCCGGCGGAGGCGGCGGTAACCGAGGTCCCAGGGTGGGCGCGGGGTTCCGGGGTGGGTGCCCCCGGGGCGCTCTGCCAGCCCGGGCTCTTCCGGGTGCGCTCTTCTCGGGGTGCCCCCTCCTGGGGGTGCCTCATGCCCCGAGGCCGGGGCGAGGCGGCCGCCTGGGTTGGGGATACCGCCTGTCCTTTCCGAGCCTCGCGGGAAGCAGCCCCGGTCCGCCCGGTTCTCGGGGCTCCCTGCGTGTGGCCTCTGTACCCACTCCCTCTGCTTCGGTCGGGTTTGGCCGGGTGTGAGGGCTGGGGTGTGTTTCCCGGCGAACTGGACCCCCCCATTGTTGGCCTCTCTGCGCGCGTGGCTGTGGGCGCGTGTCTCGGGGGTGCCTGGCACCTCTCAGCGGACCCGGAGAGCAGCGAGGGGGAGGCGGGTTGCCGCCGAGCAGGTGTGGGGATGCCCATTGTGTGTGTGCGTGTGTGTGTATTCATTCGTGTGCCTGAGACCCCTTGGGAGAGGCCCCATGCCTAGCTGTAGGCGCTGCTGCCGCTGAGCGCCGGCGCTTTGGGTCCCAGCTGCCTGCTACCCCATCACTTGGTGATGGGGATTGGGGTTGGGGCGGGGGAGGTGTCCTCGTTCTTCCCGAGACGATGCCCGGGCGAGGTGGAGGTTCAACACCTGGTATCAACACAGTGTGTTTCTTCTCTGGGGTCTAGAAGCCAAATGAGCTTCCATCCATCGCTGGTCCCTACTTTCACCCCCAGAATCTCCCCGTGCACAGAGGCTTATCGGTTGGTTTCCAGCCCGTACCTTAGGGGAAGGCTGGTCCCACATTTCCTGCGTGGAAATGTTTTTGGGGTTTGGGAAGCAGCTTGGTAGGAGCTGCAAGAATCTGCAAAGAAAGGCAGCTCTGGGAGCGCCTCCCACCCTAGGCGCGATTCTGCTGCTCCCCCAGGAGATTCCGGGTAGGATGCAGTGAGCCGAGCGTGGACGCCCCTCCGTTTTTCCCACTCATGACCTGACCAGACTCGGTGAAGGAGCAGCTGAGGGCAGGGCCAGGTGTGAATAGCCAGGGCTGCTTGAACTTCCTCCCCTTGCGTTTGGAGGTAGGGCTTTCTGGAGAGGTAGAGGAGAGATGGGGAGGAAAGCTACTTGGGCATGAGAGGAGCTGAGCCTGGGAAGGAAAGAGAGAAACAGGGAGAGAAGGAAACACGGAGGCGGAGGGCTGCTGATTTCCACTTGTGAAACTGGCAAGTTTTGATTTGAAACTTTTAGGAAAATAGATTTTTCATTCTTTACGTAGAAAATGTGATCTTAAGATTTCGTATGAAATCTGCCTACTTGTGATGCAGGAAATCAGTTCCCCTGCGTGAAGTAAAAGAAGGTAGCTAATTAAGACAACTAACCTCTCCGAGAAGTTGAAGTGATGGGTACCTTCATCCCCTAAGAGATGGTAAGGGGAGGGGAGTGAGAGAAAAAAGAAAGAGGGGTGTGTTTCTTGTTCCCAGGTAGGTTGAATTTGTTTGCTTAATTGACTTAAAATGGGTTTTTCTACTACCCTCAGTATTTTAATCACCTGACAATTAAATCAAACAAAAACAGCTGAGTTATGCTCTGTAGCTGACCTATAGTTTTATTTGGTTAGATTATAAACAGAGCCTTAGACACTAGGCAGATTTTTTTGTTAAGAAGTTCGGTGTTCCCTTTCTGCTGTTTAAAATTTTCAGGAGCCTGATTTTTAAATGCTTATAGGTAGAAGTTTGATAATTTCACCCTGGTTGATTTGAATAGCCATGAAAAAACTGTGAAAGTGAAACTCCTTTGTTATTTCCATAAAATCCTATAGGGTTCTGAGGAGATGCAATAAGAATTCTTAATCTAGTATTTAAAAAAATGTTTGGTAGTTTAGTGAAATTTTAATGATGGCTTCTTATGCAGTAAACTGGACATTTAACTTTTCACTTAATAAAGTACAGTCTGCCTATATCAGCTACTTGACCTATAGACTGATTTTTTTTTTTTTTTTTTTTTTTTTTTGGTGCGGTCCGCGGGCCTCTCAATGTTGTGGCCTCTCCCTTTGCGGAGCGCAGGCTCCGGACGCGCAGGCCCAGCGGCCATGGCTCACGGGCCCAGCCGCTCCGTGGCATCTGGGATCTTCCCGGACCGGGGCACGAACCCTTGTCCCTTGCATTGGCAGGCGGACTCTCAACCACTGCGCCACCAGGGAAGCCCCCTAGACTGATTTTTTAATTAAAGAAAAGTTAGGTTGAAGAATATTTGTCATTATAACTGCCTCTTATCTAATGATTAAAATTTAAAGGCATGTTGATGCATTTTGAGTTTATGGCAGCCGAGGACTTAATTTTTTAGTGGATAATTCTTTTTTGAATTTTATTTCATTTCAAGTTGGTTTACTTATTATGCATTTTATATGTATATTTGGCAGTAATGAGTCAATGGAAACCCAAAGCAGTAGGCTATTTTCGAAAGTGAATGTTTTCACTAAGTTTTGACTATTTAGATTGTTGCTTAGAGACAAGTTTAATTTATAGTTTTCAGTTTAATATGATTTTCAGTGGAGTGCTTTAAATTTAGTTTGTGGTCCTTGTTCTTAGCTGCTTAAATCCTGAAAGCATCCCAAGTATAAGGCTAAGGTAACAGCTACATTATTCAATAGGGTCATAATAATAGTCTTTGCTGTGAACCATGCTGGAGACCTGGGTTATTTTCAGCGCCTTAGCCAAATGGGATGGCTCTTAGACTATATTGCTATTTCTACTCTGAAAATAAGTTCTAATGGATAAGGCATTATGGAAAACAGAAATCTTCCAGCTTTTTATTGTCACCAAAGAATTTAAGAGTGAAAGGAAAATGTAGATCTTTTTAGAACTATGTTTGGGAAGCTGACCAACATTCTTGTCATTCTGGGCTTTTCTGGAGCAACTAATATACAAAAAGTAGATATAAATTTTGTTGTCATGGTGATAGTGACAAGAAAAAACTTGGATAATTATTTTGTTAAAAATGCACAATAGTGATGTTAAACAAATTAGCAGCTGGCACCTTGAAAATTGTGTTTCCAGGTAACAGTACTGAACGTAAATGCAATAAAAAGAAACTTTTTAGCCAATTTTGCTAAGCTTTCTTTAAAAAATTACAGTTATGTGGCAGCTATAGAGTACTGAAAGTTTCACAGTATAATTTAGGTAAGAAATATTGTAGATTTAACACACATTACCAAATACATACTGAAGTGGAGACATTGTAACATCTTTGCTGTCCTAAAGTAAAACATTTCAGTGCTAGAACCTCACATGCACCAAGGAATCAAATCAAAAAGACCATGGTGTCATGAGAGGCACAAAAAAATTGCATTAGGAGTCTGGAGAAGAAGAGTCACGGGAAGGATTCCTCGTGGAAAGATCTGGAAACGTTCCACAGAAGGATGGAGGACTTGGGCAGGGAGACTGCAGGTAGCTGTGTACAAGTGTGGTGGGTTTCTAGGGTTCCTTGAGAGGGGGCCTAGGGCAAAGATGAGCATAGAAGTTTCAGTCTCAAGTATGTGCTTTAGAAAAACTGCTTGAAGGTTGAAGAAATAGACAAAAATATTCCCCAAGGATCAGAATATAACTGAGTTTATCATGATGCTTCTTACTTTGTTTATTCTTAAATAGGTTATATATTTATGTTTGCATCTGTTTTTTGGACTTTATTATCGTTGTTGCTATCACTGTTATATTTCCCACAGGAGCAATTTTGTTTCGAGAAAAATATTTGTCCTCCTCTATGATTGAATACATGCCTAGGCTAGACTGCCAGTTGGTTTTATCCTCCTGTGTTTCACATAACTTTATGAGGTGAGAAAATGGTTCACAGACTTAGTACTTAGCCATTTACAAATATCTGCTGTTGATCATATGCACAGCAAGGCCCTGGCTGGGAGAGAGCAGCCTCGTCTTTCAAGAAGAGCAGTGTGGGTTTCATTTGTAAAAGCTAAGGTTTCTTAGCACAGTTCCAGGCACATTGTAGATGTTCCACCAATATTTATTGAATGAAGAAAATGAACACTCACCAAGAGGCTGTGTCATAATTCTTAATGTTGATTGGCTAACTAGAAATTTTACTTCATGTGTTACTAGATTGTGATGAAACTGTTGTCCTGAAGTTTGTAGTAATTAACATTATAGATGTTAGAGGGCTCTTGTTTGAGCACAATGACCCTGATTCTTAAGGTTTGGGGTTTTCATTTTTATATTGTCCCCTTCTAAGCTGCTTTTCTCAATGATATTTCAGATACTTCACAGATTTTCTTTTTTTAAAATTTTAACTTAATTTCCAACATGGTTAGTTTTCCCTTTAAATTTTCCCTCTTCAAAACAATGGTTGAGGCTGGGGATGCATAGGTGGAGGGATGGAAATTGCACCCCTCCCATCCCGAATTCTTCTAACAATAGAGTCAAGGCCAAATCACCCTCTGGGGTGTGGAGGAGGGGATAGTTGAGAGGGGATCAAGAGGGAGATGCAGGGAAGTTTGGAAACAGGAAAAGAAAGTAGAAGTAAAGATTGGGCAGGAAGGAGGTTTGCAATAGTCTGCACATGTCTAGAAATGTGGGACTAGATTTTAGCTTTGAAGGTGCTCAGGAAGGATGGACAGTTTCTTTCCCTTCTGCCCCTGCATACTTTACCACCTAAGCACCGTCTGATTATTGCTTTAGAAGGAGGCTTTATTTGAATGCACTTGATTGTATCCTTCTCTGTTGGAGCTCCTTTGCAGGACTAATATAACAGGGAAAAGGAAACTTGTCTTTGATGATTAGGTAAAGAAATGGAGAACAGTTACAAGAGAGATGATGATAATGATGACATTGAAAGCAGAGGATTTTAAAACTTTTAATTTCTTAAAATAACTTGCACAAAATAATGAGATCATATTATTAATGCTGTGCACAGTGTGGTGCCATCCATGTAGAAATCCTGGTTTAAGAAAAAAAAATTGCTGTCTTGGAATAAATTGTTAGTAAATAACCAAATAGGTTGAACATGGATTTAAAATGTTATTATAGTAAGTGCAGTAGAGCCAACATTGTTACGTGGAATGGACACTTGTTTGCAAATGATTTGGTTTTGACATTTTTATATTTCATTGAAAAGGCAACAAGGTAATGCCAAAGGCCTGAGTTCTTCTACAGAAGGGCCTTGTAAATGTAAGAAGATCATTTAGTCGCTCATGTCTCAGCTCTTCACTTGAAAATCAGCGTGCTGACCTTTGCCACCTGCAGATAATTGAAGTGATAGTCTTCAGTGCATTCTAAGCTCCTTAAAGGACAATTACTGGATCTGGGTGCCAGCTCACACGTGAAAATGATCCATGTCCCACATAGGGGTGGTGTTAACTTTGAAAAACTGAGTTACCATGGAAATAGACATTTGCTTTATCTGAGATGTCCTTTTTTTTTTTTTCCAAAGTAAAAATGGAGGCTGAGAGGAGATCTAAAAGGAGGAAAAGGGAGGTAGCTGCACTTAATTATCAGAGGCTACCGCCCCTAACTGAGCCACCTTTGTGCTTTTCATTCCCATTTTCTCGAACTTGAAATTAATTACATCTATTACCAGGTTTCCTTCCTGACAGTCTGTTTACTTGTTGGTTTTACTTGTAATACACTGAGTTGCTTGTCTTGTGTGACAGACCCTGGGTGGGGGTGGCATGGTTGATTTGAGGTGCATGGCCATGGAGAGTTGATCCCAAGTTCTCAGCATGTGGCTTTAAAGGCACACGCCAAGTTGCCCTACTTTAGGTTACTGTAAATGGTTTTTGAAAAATGAATGAAAATGATTGATCAGTTACTTAGTTGCCCCTAGAGTGGGCCATAACATTGTATCTAAGTAAGACTAGTATATACCTTCACACATCATTTACATGGTTTGTGTTGTTATACTGAGTGAAAGAGGCATTTTTACACCCAAAGTGGGAGGCATATATGTTAGGTAAAATCATGTAAAGATGTAATACTCTTGCTGTCCTGACACTTCTAGTAGAGGTGAGAAAATAGAGTAAATATGGATAAGTAAGTTAAATATAGTGAGGAAATACACAAGGCAGGGCATGATTAGTTGTAAATCAATGAATAGAACCGACTCTAAGACTGAATTGAGAAAATGAGAGATTTATGTGTCTGGAAAGACATAAGGAAGTGGGATTCGAGCTGTGTCCTGAAGAAAATGGGATTTAGATGAATTAGAGGAGAAAGGAGGATTAGGAAGAACGAAATTAGAGGTATGCATCCCTGGGCAGGAAAACTCTTACCTCCCTGTAGAGAGAAATCAGGAGGAATAATCTCAAAGCAAGACATAACTGCAGAGATTTGAAATAGTTTTAGACCATGGAAACACATACTTTTCATCGTGAAAATCCTTATAACTGGCCAAATTCACATTTTAAAAATACTGTAAGGGTTCTTTTTAATTTTTTCATGTTAATGATATTGTTCAAATTTTGCTTTTCTCCTTAATCTCAAGATGAGTTTCATTGCTTTTCCCTTCCTTACAGCCTTTTTTTATTCATTCCCAAAGCATAAATCTTGCTTACACAGAAAGTTCTAAATGCATTATTAATTATTAGTACCCACTATTAAACTGGGAGGAAGATACATTTCTGTTACTTCTGAGTAAAGAGGCAAAATCAATTTTCTTCAAATATTTCTCAAAGGCTTCAACGAATGACCTAAATTTCCTCAGTCCAGTAATCCGGTTACTCTGATGGTATGTGCAATCAGGACATTTGGTGTCTGGAAGAGATTTTAAAGATCACTTAGTACAACATTCTCTTTTTACCGCTGAGAAACCTGAGATCCAAAGAGATGAAATAAGGTTCTTTCAGTCCATCTGCTTTCTCAGGTACCCCTCCTCCCTCCCTTGTAAATTCATTGATCAAATGTAGGCACAACCCACTAGATTTGAAACTGGAGGAGATGCTTCTTGGTGTCTGTGAGAGAAACCAGAGAACGTGTTTGGCTTTGTGTCTGGTCACTAGATTTTCACCATAGCTGATGTGTTTGGGCAAGGATCTGAGGGACACTTCTGCCACTGTGACTCATAATAACTCCTGAAGGCTTTTATGGTACCCATCAGTGTGCTCACCCCATTAATTCCTAAAGGATACAGGTAAGGGTCTTCAGGTGCTTTTTGGCTGTGACTGTCGAATTCCCTACATAAACCAAGTATTTTAGATTTGTTTCTTTCAGGAAGAGTTGGGGGAGAGTGATAGTGGAGGAAACTTGGTATTGGCCTATGTTCAGTTGGCACTTTAAGATGACAGTTCAGCCAGGTTCTATTTTGTCATCTTCCTCCCTTTCCCTCCCTCTCTCCGAGCCTATAGGAGAATATCCAGAAGAATGCCATCCCCACACCTGCTCCACATAATTCAGAGCTGTTGCAGACTGCTGTGTTGAACAGGAAGAGTTTGAGGTTGTGTCTCCTCTTTCATGTATATATGCCCCAAAGAAGTCTTTCTATCTGATGGCCAGACTCTGGATTAGTTTAAGATGCCTGTGCCAGATTTTTAAAAATAGGTGTTA
Source organism: Lipotes vexillifer (assembly GCF_000442215.2). Taxonomy (NCBI): domain Eukaryota; kingdom Metazoa; phylum Chordata; class Mammalia; order Artiodactyla; family Lipotidae; genus Lipotes; species Lipotes vexillifer. The sequence continues at coordinate 68,047 of NW_006777107.1, forward strand.
AGAAGTGCTTTTCCTAGAGTACTTTTCCTGGCAGACATCAAACATGACAGGCAGGGGAGTGGCCTGTGGAGCTGAAATCTACCAGTTTCTTTTTTTCCCTTTACTTTCTGACTGCCTTGCCATCACTAAAAAATGAGATTTGGATTTTTCTCTGTTAATTAGGAAAAGCTGTTGCAGTAGTAATAAAGCTTAGTCTCTGAACATGTCTGCTTTGTTTTTTTGGGGGGTGGGGAGGCATGGGTATCATGTTTGCTTAGGTGCCTTTATGGAGATCCTAATTTTTTATGTGAGTGTGGCATTTAGATCTATCCAGTCTCGTCTCTTCTTTTGAAAATTAGGTTATCAAGTTAGTCTTTTAAAATATTACATGATTTATCACAAAAAAATGAGAGGATGAGAGGAAACTTTTGTAGGTGATGGATTTGTTTATGGCATAGATTGTGGTGAAGCTTTCCTGGGTATATATACTTATCTTCAAACTCATCAGATTGTATACATTAAATATGTACAGCATTTTTATGTCAATTTTACCTTGAAGTGGTTTAAAAATTATACAAGTTAGAATAATTATTTTGCTCTTAAACCAAGAAACTTTAATAATTGCTTTTTCTATATCTAAGTACTTTTGTAGTATAAGTGCATCAGGTCAGATAAATGACACTTAATATGAAACAATAATAGATTTTTTTTTAATGGGATTTTTGCTTCTGAGCTTCTTTATTTTTCTAAAACTACCAAAATGTTTTGAATTTATTTGTAAAATACTCAGAGTCCTAAGACCTGTAACATAATTCATGTACTTTCTTTTATCCTGTTTTGCCAGAATAGGGGATGAAAACATCAAGTATTGGAGAATGACCCTTTGAAAATACTCTTATAATATTTTTATGATTGAAGGCCAGGATTAGAAGTGTCTTTGAGGAAGTGGGGGTGAGACGTAGGGGAGGGAGAAGCAGGCAGACAGATGCACTCTATGTTTAAAATAATACATCACTTAATATATTTTGATGGGAGACAGATTTTTTTTTTTTAACATTCTCTGTAACATAATTTATGGTTTAGCAAGAATCCTTGTAACAGTGTTTCTTTAATGAATTTTCCTTTTTATTGACGGTGATATATTAAAAAATAGACGTGTTTGTTGCCGGTCACATGTTGTGATGTTGATGATGATGGAACCAGGGCAAACTCTCCTGACTCTAATGTGAATCAGAATCTTGGCAATGTCTTTCATAATTTATTAGTTTTTAAAATGGAGTGCTTTGCTTGGGAAGCTTCAGGGAAACAAGGACAATAAAATGTACAATTAATTAAAATCTTTAGAACCACCAGCAGTAGCATTAATAAAATGTTACCATCTAATGCACGTAAGAATTGCATCTAACTCTCCCATCTCAGTGGGGAAAACCAGGATAAAAGAGTCTTTCATCATAGTCAATAAACTGAGTTTATTGGACTTGGCCTGATAGATTTTCAAAGAAATAGGCTCATAGCCAATAGCCCTCCTCCCTACATAAAACATCTGGGTGCTCTCAGCTTTAATAATAACAGTCACCTGCCTTTATTTAATACTTCATTGCCATGTTCTTTTTTTTAATCGAAGTATAGTTGATTTACAGTGTTATGTTAATTTCTGCTATACAGCAAAGTGATTCAGTTATACGTACATACATACATATATATGTACATATATATATATGTATATACATTCTTTTGTTATATTATTTTCCATTATGTTTTTCCATAAGATACTGAATATAGTTCTCTGAGCTATACATATACAGTAGGACCTTGTTGTTTATTCATCCTATATATAATAGCTCACATCTGCTAATCCCCAAATCCCACTCCATCCCTCGCCCAACCCCCTTGCGCTTGGCAACCTCAAGTCTGTACTCTGTGTCCGTGAGTCTGTTTCTGTTTCGTAGATAGGTTCATTTGTGTCATATTTTAGATTCCACATGTAAGCGATATCATATTGTCTTTCTCTTTCTGACTTACTTCACTTAGTATGATGATCTCTAGTTGCATCCATACTGCTGCAAATGGCATTATTTCATTCTTTTTTATGGCTGAGTAGCATTCCATTGTATATATGTACCACATCTTTATCCATTCATCTGTCGATGGACATTTAGGTTGTTTCCATGTCTTGGCTATAGTGCTGTGAATAGTGCTGCTGTGAATATGGGGGTGCATGTCATTGATAAGTTCTTGTTTAATCCTCACAAGAACTTTGTGGGATAGATGTTGGGATTTCTTTTATATAGATGAGAAAACAGACTTAGATAAGTTACAGAATGCTTCTCCAAGCATCGTCTTTGGACCAGAACCACCAACAGCAGCGGGAGCACACAGAAAGGCAAATTCACAGCCCCACCTCAGAATCAAACTTCAAAGAGGGAGCCCAGCAATCTGTGTTAACAGATTGTTAATCTCCAGGTGATTCTTATGCCTGAATTTGAAAAGAACTGGGTTATAAGACTTAACGTGAAACAAGTATGAATGGGAGCAGAATTTAAGCCCTAGTATATTGGACTTTACTATTCACAGAACATCCGTAAGTTAACCTTCCAAACAAGGGTCTCCCAGAACTATCCATCCTGTAGGCTTGCTATAGGTTTTTTTCTTTTTTTCCATCCTTAGCCCCTGCCTTTACAAATAACTGCTCTGTTGAATGTATGTGCAAAAAGAAACAGTTTTAAGAGGAAGAGAGCCAGCTAGCTCTGGTCTCTTTGCCCTTTATACCATCATCTTCTTCCAGAAGATTCTTTGGAAACTGAGAAGTGACCATTTCTGGCCATACCTGTTTGGAAGTCCCTGGAATCGTTTATAGGCTTTGCTATGTTTACTTCTGTGTCATCACAATGATAGTACGGTGTCAGATACATAGGTGCTAAACAAATTCTCATTGGATCATTGATAGAATAGCACTGTTTTCATCTCTAGAATGTTGGCACTGTGCTGACAAAGTGTGCAGACAAATCACAGTACTTGGTCACAGTTTTGCCATTTCCTGGTTGTGTGAACTGCCTGCATTATCCGACTCCTGAGTTGTGGTTTCCTAATCCGAAAAATAGAGGGGATGATATCTATTTTACAGGTTAGATTTGGTTCTTTGAGAGTTTTTTGGAAACCACTGGGTGCTAGGCAGATGCGAAGGCATGTTCGGAAACGTCCTGAAGACTGGCTTCTGAGGTCGTGTGTCCTGAGACGTTTGGGGATGAACGTGTGCTCCCCTCCCTCTGATGGTGACTGGGTTTGTCAAATGAGTCTCCACGGAAGGGAGAAGTGGGCTGTGTGCTGTACAGGAAGCTGGGGCTGTGGACTCACCCAGGCCCGGCTGTGAGCACGCTAATCCGTCATCTCTCAGCTTCATCTATAAGATGGGTATCAGGAGACCTGCTTGTAAAAGTTGTTGTGAGGAAAGAGGGCAGAGTTGGAGACGAGAGAGTTGGGAACCAGACTCGCCTGACCACAGGCCCAGATGACTGCATGTGGGTGGCAGGCCAGGCCTCTTGCAAGCACACTACATGTGTGTGTGTGTGTTTGGTTGGGGATAGCACAGAGCATGCTTCTTCTAAAGGGGCAGCTGCTACTTGGCTCTACGGATTATTACCCTGTGGGAATGTGAATCTGGGGTTACCTGGTCATCTGAGTTTTGAGGGGAAGCCAGCGATCTGGATCTTTGGGTGACATCTTTAGATTTTCTTAGCACTGACTGAATAAAACAAAACACTTTGTGGCCCAAGTAACACACATCTGTGGGCCAGATTTGGCTGTAGGCTGCTAGCTGGTGGCCTCTGCTGCAGAGTGTTCTATAAACATGACCGGTTATTATTGGAAGTCTTGGAATTTATAATAACCTCACAGGAGCCTTTATGTTGGGGCCCTTCGAGCAATACGTTCGTGCTCTCTTTGCTACCCTTGCAACTTCTCCCCAACACACACTGGGCCTGTTTTGATACAAACTCCAGGGACTTTAAATTTGTATTGCACAGTATAACTTAAAGAGATCCTGAAGCCAGGTGGGTAAGCAGGCTAGGAAAATAGATCTCCTCAGTGGAGAGATTTGGGATATTGGCACTGTGGTTTTTACCTCTCCTCCTAGAAGGTCAGACTGTGGATTGCTGCCAAACGGGGCCCCTCGGGTTTGCTGAGCCACTGGGATAAAAATGGTCCATTGCATACCTTTAGGAAGTTTTTTCATTTTTAAAAATTTGTGTTACAGAAAAAAGACTTCGATGTGGACAACCTCAGTAAATCAGAGCTTCGGATGCTCCTCAGCGTGATGGAAGGGGAACTGGAGGCCAGAGACCTCGTCATCGAGGCCCTGCGGGTAAGAACCTTCTAGGGCCGAGTCCCATTTCTATATCATTTTCGTTTCTCAAATGGCCAGTGGCAAAGCTGCTGCTGCTTAATTTTTGAGTCATATAGATTTAAAATGTTACATCAGGTTAAAATGTGCCCCTTACCCCAAATACCAACCCATAACCTTGATAAGCCCAAACACACACTGAGGTCAGATGGTCATTGAAAGGAGGGGGAATGATTCTAAACCGTTTAATTTGAGGAACTTGAGAATTAAGCTGTATTGCTTCTGAAGTCCTTTTATGTTTCCCATATGTATTTGGTTAAAGACATAAGTTCTCAGAAAATTGGTAGCTTGGTATCCTAAACATATGTGAGGCCAGTGATGAAAAACCAAGAGAATCATTTATAAAAGAAATTGCTGATAATAGAGGTTTTTTCCTTCCTGTATAAATTATGATTTCTTATTTTCAGAGACTCTTGAGTTAAAAACTAAATGTTTATATGTGCATAATGTATCTTCGAATAGTTTTATTACTTTTTTCATCTGATCTTACAGTAATTTTTAACTTTCCATAATTTGCAAAGAATTATCTTCCAGTATATTAGAATACCTCAGTAAAGTTTTGTTTCCTTAAAAATTATGTTAGAAAATTCTACATCAAGAAAGCTTAGGGCTTCCCTGGTGGCGCAGTGGTTGAGAGTCCGCCTGCCGATGCAGGGGACATGGGTTCGTGCCCCGGTCCGGGAAGATCCCACATGCCGCGGAGCGGCTGGGCCCGTGAGCCATGGCCACTGAGCCTGCGCGTCCAGAGCCTGTGCTCCACGACGGGAGAGGCCACAACAGTGAGAGGCCTGCATACCGCAAAAAGAAAGAAAGTTTAACTGGTCACTCCCAAGGTTGCGCTTGTTTTGGTATGTGAGCCAAACTTAAGGTTTTATTTTCCTCTTTTATATTTAATACTTTGTATGTAATCAGGTGTTTCCTGACTCTTGGTCATTTGACTGAGAGGGATATATTTATTACACAGGAAGTATGAATTTATGTTTTTCACCAGGGAATATTTCCTCAAACTTTGTCTTAGGGAGTTTATTTTAACAAGTGAAACTCTGTGGAATGTATCAGTAAAAACAAGGTTGCCCCTATGGGTGCTAATATGGTGGGGAAAGAGATAACGGTGGACGGTCAGACATAATGGAGATGGTGGACATGCTGAGAATCCAGTGGGGCAAGGGGCAACAGTTCCTGAAATTATGAGTTAAGTACATTTTCATAACCTGGAAATTGGTATAGTGGGGATAATAATTATTCTTCAGTCTGATGACAGAGAATGATAGCCTCAGAAAAAGTGGAGTGTGATTATACGACCTCCATGCCAGTGATGAATTGAGGGTGTTGCTTTTTGAAGGATAAGAATTGCTAAGTAGACTTGTGCACAGTTTGATAGTGAGAGGTATTCTTTCTGTTTCACTTTTGGGACATTTGCACTGTTTGCCAGTGTATATTTTCTTGAATGAACTTTGGGGGAGACAGGCTAAGGCAGTGCATCACTCAGATCTGTGACCCTCAGCCCAAGGAGAGAACAAGGCAACAGTCACCTGTGAGGCCAGTAGTGTAGCTTCTTGAGAGCAAAGAGATGTGAGGGCTTCAGTTCTCCCTTAGGTATTTCTCTGTTCCTCTCTATTCACCTGTAAAAGGCATCAGCATGGTGGCATTTCCCTCTGCTCACACAAATGTTGGAGCGTTTAGCAGAGTCTGTGTTTTTATGTATCACCTTAGCAACCACATGTATTTCTCATTTTTACTTAATTGTGATACTTTCAAACTTGAGCAGAGGTAAAGGCTTGCTAATGATCAGGGCTTGCCAAACTGAAAGTTTTTCATAGAATCAAAGCATGTTGGAGCTGCAAGGAGCCTTAGGTGATATTCTAGTTCAGAATTTGCATATCTATCAGACCTAGTTTTTCATTTTCATAAAATACTTTGTATTACTCTTTTACTATGCTGAAATGAAATGTATGGAAAATTGCATATGTAACTAGGCTATGTTAATAATAACCAATACATTGCCCTAACTGTGATAAAAAGTAACAGGAGAGTAATTTATAATAAAATATTAGGTGTCACAGCATATAACTGCTCAGGCATGACTAGTGGAAGACATGATAAAATAGATGGCTGTTCCCACCTATTCTCATCACATTGACATGAGTGCAGTCGTTGCAAAAGAATCCTGATTCACACATGCCATGTCATTGACTTGGATACAGGAAGCAGATTTACTATTGGTGAGGTGATTTTTCTGAAATGGTGAATGACACTTGGTAAAGTTCCCAACAAAAGCAGACATTTACATGACAGTTGAATGGCTGAAAAATTTAGTGTTCATTAAAACTGAATTAAAACAACTTGTTTATGTGAGGAAAGAAGTTACTCTTTAGGCTCAGATAGTCATACTGAAGGTTCTAATGAAAGGAATGAGCAGAGGGACATATGAAAATTCTGGGGACTTGGGACAGTTCTTGAATGTGTAGCAAACCCCTAGCCCTGCTCCCTAAGTGCCAGTCACTGTGAAAACTAATTGTTCTTGCTTATTTTCAAGACATCTAGGGTACTGCCCCTGTGGAGGACCACTGGCTGATACCAGTCTCTTTTATTTATAGACTGAAATCAAACAAACAATAAGGAAGTCCAGAGAGATTGAGACTTCTCAGGTTGAAAATGTGGCATGCCAGAACTTGGCATGTTTGGAGATTCTTAAAGCCTTTCGTCCCTTTTTAAAATTGAGAATTGTGATTGATTTGTTTAGATCATTGCATTTTTAGGAGTAGGTAATAATGTCATTTTCATAAACCTGTCGTAGCTATGGTAGACTCACTGTGGTGATTTACTGATTGACTATTCCCTTGGGGGCATTAGTTGGAACTGGTGAAACTAGTGAAATATTTACTTGGGTCCAGATGTGTCCTTTAGTTACCTTTTCCTTTAACAGTAGAATATAATTTAGTGACTGGCTAGTGCCCCAGAAAGAAATTGGGAAGGAGAGAGAAGGTGAAACTTTTATTTTTACTTCATATTATAAGATAAACTTATTCCTAAATTAAAAGTCAAATCTAAATTAGTAAACAGTATTCAGTTGGGAGAAATACATTTTGTTTCAAGAAAAAGTCAAAAGTACTTTCTCAGTATAGTAAAGATTTTTGAATTTAATATGTAAATTGTGATTTTTTTTGAGATACAAGATGCCTAATTTGTGCCCTGAATTTTATTAAAATTTAGAAATGGTTTCTGTTGTGAGGCATTCAAATTCTTTAGAATTTTAGAAACTTTAAAAAGGTATTTCAGACCAAGCTATTTTACTTTTTTAATCATGTTATCCTGATGCTCTTGATTGTCAGGTTACCATGAAAAGTTGCATAGATCATTGAATTAATGGCCATAGACTTGTCAGGACAATCCATAAATATGATTTTGGGGGAAGGGTGTCAGGAAATTACAATATATATTTTGGTACTTTTACTGTTTTCAGATGTTTAAGATTTCTCAGTAAGTTTATGACTTTATAACAGATATAATATTCAAGACATTAATTTTTATTGGGGGAAATTATACTTTAAAAAGCAATATTAATGGAAAATCTGAATTGCATAAAGCTGCTTAAATGTAATGTGTTTTAATTTCATCGCATAAGAAATATTTTGTTTCTCAATGATTTCCCTCTCATTCACATAAAGTAGGAATAAATTGTTGAATGAATATATTCTATATCAAATAAAATCTAGAAAATACTTTGGAGTTTAATAAAGAATGTGTGCAACAAGAAGCAGCTATATTTTCTGAAAACCAAGATAGACACAGAGGCTTCTGAATCAAATTTAATTTAATGTTCAAGATATGAATATACAACTTAATCCAGAAATCATTATTTCAATGCTCAGTGTTTAGTTTGTGGAATCCTCTGGCCCTCACTCCCTTTCCCCTCTTGCTACTAGTATTTTTACCAGCATCTTACTCAAAGGGGAGACAAAGGCAGAAGATGAAAATGCTGTAATTATAAAATTTTAAGAGTTAAAATTGTTTTAGCCTCCATTTTTACAGGGTCTAGCCCGCTATCATTAGCATGAGTTTATGTAAATATTATATCATTGAAACAATGAATTCCTTGGGCAGGTAGCTCCAGATTTGCCTTCTTTTTCCATTTGGATTAGATAAATGAGAATTAACACTATTAACAGACATGGCAGTTCTTCATCCTAACCAATAGTCACTATAGAGTGACTGTATAATCCAGATTTTCAAGTCTTATTAGCACTGCCAGTTTAACATTTCCTCAGACAGCATTTGTAGCCCGTGTATCATAGGGGATGTCAGATTTTAGAATTGACTTGTGCAAGCAGCTGCAACAAAGAGACCCAAAGTATAATAGATTAAATAAGTAGTTCATTTCTCACATACCATTCTGGAGATGATTGATCTCTGCTGGAGGGGCAGCTCTGTGCCAAGTGGTCTTCAGCTACCCAGGTGGCTTATTGCTCTCCTTAGGGAATTAGTGTCCTCTGTACGGTTGAAACTTGGTTAATGCCACCTCCACATCCCAACCTATGGTGAAGGGTGGGGGCAAGGGAGGAAATGAAGGAGAAGCAACTTCCTGTAAGCAGCGCACACATGTGCATTGGTGAGAACTTGTGGACGCACCTAACTGCATAGGAAACCGGGAAACGTCACCCGCTGGCTGGCTACATGCTAGTGCTGTGGAGGAAGGGAGGAGCTTAGAGGACCCCTAACAACCTAATACAGCCCATTATCTTGATGTAATGTTACCGTATACAGTGTCCTGGGATATGGCACAAGAAGATCCTTCTTTCTCCTTCCCTCAGTAAATATTTGTTAAGTGCCTGCTTTGTACCAGGCACAGAAAGTTTGAACTGAATGTCAGTGGAGCTTTATTACAATGCCAAGATTGCTCCCATTTAGAAAATTCTTGTATCTTGACTTTATATATTTAAAATTAATTGTTCTGAGTAGTGTCATTTGGGCCTAAGTTATACTTTCTCAGGCGGTGACTCAGTATGTATTTTGCCTAGAATATCTTCCTTTTTGAAAACCTGACCTTTCCATTGGGTTCAAAACTAACTCAATTAAAAAAATTTTTTTTAACGGTTTTGATTTAAAGCAGGGTTTTTCCGCCCTCAGCACGACTGACACTTGGGGCCAGGTGTTTGTTGCTGTTGTTGCAGGGAGGGGGCTATCTTCTGCACTGCAGGACGCTTTGTAGCCTCCCTGGCCTCTGTGTGCTCACTAGATGCCAGCAGCACCTCCCTAGTTGTGACAGCCAAAAAGGTCTCCAGATCACCCCCATTTGGGAAACACTGCTGTAAAGTGATACTGGTTAAGGAAATGCCACTTTCAAAACTATATTTGCTGAAATAAATGTAAGAAGTTTAATGATTCAAATATATTTTATGATACAGTGATTTTCCTGTGAAATACTTTTTCTCAAAGCTAAAAATTAATCTGAAAATGCCATTTTAACAAATTTCATGACTCTTTCAAAACACGCCACATATTTAAAATTGCATTATAGTTTCTTAGGCAGAATTTAAATGTTTTATTTTTAAAATTCAAAAACGTTTATGGCTGTATGGCTCAGTGCTGGAAACTTTACATAGAACAAAGTCAATCTTTTTAAATAAAATGAAAGCATTAAATAGAATAATGTTTCCACTCATTTTGAAAGCAGCTGCAAGTATACTACAGAGTATTGTGAGGGTTTTCCTCATATGACTTGTCTGCTAAATAACGATAAAAGAATAACATTCTGGTTTCAGCTAAGTAAAACGCGCAGCCTTTTGTATTTCAAAATTCTCCTATGATTGCAGGCAATTGACTGACCAAAACGTACCCTTTTTTGTGCTGTTTATTTTAATTAACGAATGAATTTGCTGAGCAGAGCTGAATTCGTGAAACATAAATTGTTTTCTTCCCCGTCTGCTGAGATAACGCCTTTGTTCTACGTCTAGAAAAAGGAAGAGAGTTGACCAGACGTTGTGTTTTTTCTGCAAGCGAATGAGTTTTTCATAATATACAATAGCTGATGATTTTTAAATAGCATTGTATTTGGTCTAGTAGGGCAAACAGGAAATATCAATTTTGATTTTTCGGAGAGACTTTATTTTCCCTGTTGAACATTTGCTATTAGTGAAAGAAAAAAATAGAAGAATATCAGGCTGCTTTCTTTTTAATATTAGGGGTAGGGGATGAAGAGGTACAAACTATTAGGTATAAAATAAGCTACAAGGATATATTGTACAACACAACAGGGGATATAGTCAATATTTTGTAATAACTATAAATGGAGTATAACCTTTAAAAATTGTGAATCACTGTATCGTACTTATAGAATATTGTACAGCAACGGCACTTCAATAAAAAAAATATATAAATGGAATCATATGGTAAAAAAAAATGAAGGTAATGATGCCATGAAAACAAAGCGTTTATCACTACCATTTAATACGCAACTGATGTCACTCAAGTAACATTTTCTTCCTGATTATTAATAAATCAGTAGGATATCTGTGAGAACAAACTAAAGATGAAGGTTTCCCAGCTCAGTGATGTACCATTTGATCCACACTGGGTGCAGGATAGGTTCAGGGTTACAGATGGTATGAAACCAGGAATGTACTTTTGTACACTTTGAAGATTATCATAATTTGTGGGACTGTCACTTCAATTAACTGTTACTTTAGAATTAGTTCCCTGTGATCTGAAAATAAAGGGTGTTCCTTTGAGGCATTCTGATAATATTTCAGCCATCTCATCTTAACCCTCAGTGGCTAAGCTACAAGTCATGGGTTCTTGTGGGAATTTCCTTTGCCACATATATGACTAATTCTATCTTGATTATAAGAAGAAACAAGGGTCTAAAGCAGTACCCAAAGTGCTACCCTCCTTCTCTTTGGTTGTGGTTACTTTGGGAAGAAAAGAGGTTTCAGGTTCTGCTTTTCAGTTTTCTGAGTCAAAATATAAATAGTTGTTGAACAAATAAGAAAAGAAAGGCTATATCCCATATTTCAAATGTAGTTGGACAGGGTGGGGAAAGGTGAGGGGATCCAGCATCCATTTCTTCAGCAGATGTTTATTGTCTTCAGACACGTCCTGGGCTTCGAGGGTCGTGACCGAGGGGTATGCTTTCTTTCTCATGGATCTTAGAGTCTAGTGGGAGAGATTGACATTAAACCAATAAACACAATATCTAAGTACAAATTATGATTATGAAAGAAAAGGAAAGAATGTTACGAGATTCAGGGTAGCTTATATTGGGTCAGAAAAGACTTCCCTGTGGAAGTGACGCTCCCTGAGACTTGAAGGAGGGATATCCTGAGCCCAGTTGGAAGAAGGGTGTTCAGGCAAAGGGAGCGGCACATTCAAAGGCCCTTGGAGAGGAAGGAGCTTGATACTTGATAGGAACTTCAGGAAATCAGAGAAGCAAGCAAGAGTGGCACAAGATCAGATGCAGATGGTGGCTGGGGCCAGACCATGCTGGAGGGCGAAGGCTGTGGAAAGGCTGGATTTCATCCTACATCAGGTGGTCAGCTGTTGATGTATTTAAGCTGGAGAATCCCAGTGATTTGATGTGCTGTTAAAGTCATCTTTTAAGAAAATGCAAAATTATAGTGTATTTTTTGTATCAGAAGTTTAATTTATTAAATGTAAATATTTTTAGCTTATCACCACTTTCAAGGGAAAAGTTACAAAGAACACCCTAGCTGCTGGGCAGACAAAAGTTTGTAGGAGAGCCATAGTAAAGAGGTAGAATGTCACAGTGGTTGTCTTAGAAATGTGAATATCTCAGATGCTTCCAAATATTGCCCTTGAAGAGGGCATGGAAAGTGTGCTTCCTTATCACTTTTGTCACTTAGCCATGAACAGTGTTTTTCTTCAAAGGGTTAAGATGAGCTGATTATGGTTTTTAGTTAAGGTCTTGTGCACCTAAGATAAGATGGATAAGGTAAATCCTCCACTTGCAATTTTTTGAAAGGCAAAATTCTCTCTTCAGTTGTATTTTTTTCCCCCAATCCAGTTCTCCTCAGTTCAGCTTAGATTTTTAAATTAAATGAAATTTTGGTTAAAAGACCTCTTCTTTCATAACTTAGGTCTTTAGAAATTTACAGTAATCTTATCTTATAAAATCAAATTCCTTTTCAGCTTTTCCACAGAGGGTTGGGAAAAGTAGCAGAAGATTGCTTCACATAGTGCTAAAGATGACCTGGCAAGAATGTAAAATACATTTCAACGCGGTCGGAATTTGTTCTGCTCCAGGACATCTATGTTGGCCTATTTTAAGTGGACCATTACAGGGCTTATGCTCACATAATTACCCCTTACAAAAATAAAATGCTAAAGCCGACAAGCTCTCCAGCAGCCCCGACCCCTTCTCATGACATTCTTCCATGGAAAACAGACCACGGACAGTCTTCTTTTGGTGTCAGGCACTACACTAGGCACCTTACCTGTATTAAAGTGGAGTTGCATCTCCTATGGGCATTAGGTTTTAATGGTTAAGATAATGCAGATAGTAAGCCCTTGGGAAGCTCTTAACTTACCAGTAAAGTACATGAGACATAGTTTGGTATATACAAGCCTGAGTAGTAATTTTTATGCATAGCATAGGTTGATTCTCACCAAGTTAGAAGGAAAGGACCATCTGTGTGCTGGTGTCTGGGCATTGCAGCTCTTCTGCCTTTAAGGAAGACTTTAAATCCCTAGGTAAATGGGGTTGGGTGGGTGCTTTAGTAGCACATCTCTCTGGCCTTAATGCAAAGTCATAGGTTTGTCTGAATTCTAAGGATTCAACAAGGTAATATGCTACAGCACCTAGCAAAGGATCTGGCACATAATAGGTGCTTGAAAAAAGTATTTGCATTTGAATCTCAATCTGTGTTGGTAGAAAATATTTTCTCCTGCACTTTCTCCTCCTCACACGTTGAAAGTTATAGGGCAGACCTTGGTCACCTGCTTCCTGTCTAATAAAGTGGGCATTGCTTCTTATTTCTTAGGGTAGAACTCGCACTCCTCAAGTCAGAATTGGCCAGATGGAAACTAACGCTAATCTAGGCTACTAATTTATCCTTGCAGCCCCTAAGGCAGGCAGGAAAATAAGCAGTGATAGGAAATCAGATGGATATTTTGAACGATCTGACCACAGGCTGAAAAGAGGTAGAGTCAGCATCATTTCTGGGGGCTCCTGTGGTGGCTGTATGGGTCCTGAGTGAAGAGAAATGACTTGTCAGGTATTGTCCAGACGTTTTCTAAAGTAAAATTATCCCCCGCCAAAAGAGGGCTTTAGCAATTTTGGAAATTTCTAAAGTGTTTTGGGAATAGGATAATGCGTACTGTTAATTATTTTTAAAAGTGACGTTTTAAGTGTATAGAAATGGTGGGATAACAGACCTATGAACCGTTATAAATACTTATCCTACAGCTTGGCAGTCTGTTTCCTACATCCTCATATTTAGGCAGCATCCTCTTTTTTATGTTAAATCTTTGATATTCGGTGGCATTGCTTTAAACTTGGCATGAATCATTCTGTTTACAGCCACCTTTGTTCCTGGCTGTCTAAAAGTGAAGAGGAAGGAGGTGGTTCAATCCTTTCAAACTATCAGGTGATATCACTTATAGGTGGAATCTAAAAATGGATACAAATGAACTAACTTACAAAACAGAAACAGAATCACAGATTTAGAAAACAAACTTATGGCTACCAAAGGGGAAAGGTGGTGGGAGAGGGGTGAGGCATAAACCAGGAGGTGGAAATTAGCAGGGATACCCTTCCGTAGAGAAAATAGGTGATCGATAAGGAACTACTGTATAGCACATAGAGCTCGGCTCAACACACTGTAATCACTGGAAGAGAATATAAGACTGGTAAGAGTCTGAAAAAGAATATATAGATGTCTCTCTCTGTAAGTGAATCAAGGGGAAAGAAAGAAACACCAGAAAGAAACACAGCATTGTAAATCAGCTATACTGCACTATAAAAATAAATTACCAAAAAAAAAAATCCTTTCAAACTAAAACAATTTCTTTTCTACAACCTCCTTCCTTCACCCCATGATTGTGGTCTAGGCAGTAGGCAAACTGAAATCAAGAAAAGGGTCAATTCCATTTGACTCATGCTTCCAAGGAATCCTGAGGTTTGCTGGTTTCCAGCAGGCAGAATTCGGAGCAGGACGTGGGGATGGAATGGGACTTAACATTATTGAGTTTTTATTATGTGCTGGGCACTTCACATACATTATCTCCTGTCAGCTGTATGAAATCGCTTGATCAGTTACAGTTGCCCACTTTAGGAATAGAGAAACAGCCTCTGAGAATCAATAAGCCATTTTCTCTCTGACTCCTAACCTTGGCTCTCACCATGCCTCTGCTTCAAAGGAAACATTAATGACACTAATCATTTTCCTAGAGCTGGAAGTTGTCATTCATGGAATCTTTATCTTACTTTAAATGCTGTGAATTCCCAGAACATTTCCCACACACCTGTAGTCAATTGTAAATATCAAAAGCTGCACAGAAATTGAAACTACACAGAAATTGTTGTTGCAAAGTCTTCTGTTTAATCCAGTGCTGTTCCCTCCCAATTGACTGCAGATAATTATAAACAGAAGTAAATGCGGCAAGACTTCTAAGATCTTATTGAATGGCAATTATGAAAATATAGAAGAGCATCATTGATTTTTTTTGAAATGTTTTCTTCTTCTCACTAATTATCACACCAAGTACAGAAAAGTTCTGTAATAAGGATATTCTCATCTGGAGCATGTGTGAATGCTGCATGACCCAGATTTAAGGCAATGGAGATTTCTGAAACAGACAAGGATGCAGTAGCTAAGGAACTGCTAATTCTATCCTGATCATCTTCCTGCATTTCAGTCATTGTTAAATCTGTCTCTTGTAGTTACATTTCATTTTTTGATATTTTTTTCTCTTATTTGATCAGCTTGTTTTTCTTTTTTCATTTGCATCTGAAAAAAACGGCAGGAGGTAAATTGAGCCTTTAAATAGGAATTTAGCTTGGTTTCCCTGAAAGGCTGTTGTACTGATTTCCTTGAGTTATATAATCCTTTGATTTTTTTTTCCCAATTAATAGAAGTTGCAGGGAATTCATGAGGATGGATTATGCAGCCAAGTATTGATAGGTTCACTACCAGTGAAGAGTGTAATATTCTTAATAACTAGTATATTAAAATACAGATGTATCATTGTCCTCGTTAAAAAGTTTAGATTTCCTTTCACAAAGGCTAAATCAACAGAATCTAATAGTTGTAGATTTATTTTAAATAAACCTCTAAATAATCCCTAAAAATTAGAGTTGGCAATGATTTTCTATTAATGTGTCTCTCTCCATAAGTGCCTGGGGGTAAATCTTTCATAGACATTCTGAAAAGTGCATTGGACTTCCTTCTGTAGTGTCTTGACAAAATAGTGAGACCTCACTGGTGGAGTTCAGAAGAAAGCTTCCATCATCTCTGCTTGGTTAGATCCATGCATTTTGTGCCTGTTTGGGGAATGGTAATACGATGGGAGTTTGGTTTGAAGGAATGGTAGGTTGGACAATTAATGGAAGGATGTCAGAAACCCTTAACGGGAATTGTTAATCTGTTAACTTTTTAATAAGTTTAAATGTCAAACAGTTGCCTATTGAGATTAACTGTAGGCTCTGAGGTAGGAAAGGATATGATAAATGCAGTGTCTAAGGGACATGATGTTAACCACTTTTGGAAGTAGATTGACAGAAAAAGGGAGAGAAGTTATCTGAGGAAGCAATTACAATTGATATTTATTAAAGTATGGGTTCTGTGAAACTCTGAATTCTAGGTTATGGCTCTAAATGTAGCTGAAATGCTGTTGAGTATTAAAGGGACTTGAATAGATGGAGAAGAGATTGTGAATAAAAAGAACTCTTCCAGCATAATAGAGCATTATTTTCTAACTTGTGACAGCAACCAGTTATTTCTAAAGCAGTTTCAGTGTCAGGGTATAAACCTTTTCTTTCTTTTTTTTTTTTAATAAGGATATTGTGTTTATGCCCCATGCGAATCGTACTTAAGTAATTCAGGCATCAACTCCAGTTCTCCCAGTAGCCTTTTTAGTGCTAGTCTTTCAACATTCAACCAACAAATATTTATTGAATGTATTCTATCATGCCTTGTGCTGGACACTGGAAAG
>NW_006777107.1:84722-107482 GCF_000442215.2 Lipotes vexillifer
TATCTGCCCTTGGGCGGGACACTGAAAAGAGTGTAAACTAGCCAGTTCCTGTACTCATGGAATTTATTGTCTAGGAAAGGAGAGTAACCATGATTAACAAGTCCCGTTTGTGGTAAGTGTAGCAAAGGAGAGGTACTAGGCACTGATTATGTACTGTAACTGTTATTTTTCTAAGACCCGTTATAGAAGGTCATGTAAAAATCGGGTCAGAGTAAGAATACTAATAACTTAGCAAAATATTAACATCTGTAATATATTAAATAAAAGGAAAATAACCATATTTCTCTGGTTTGGTCCCTATCTACTATGTGTCCCTAGATTTTGTGCAACTCCCCATGAGAAGTTGTTTCGCTTTGTGTATCAGCTGCTATGCTCTGTCTCCTGCTCTTGCCTTAGATGCAGATGGTGGCCTCATGAATTTCTTGCTTTTCACAGTGGATGTTAGTCTCCCCTATATAGCATTCATTGGGTTACTTGAGATTACAAAGCAGTACTGCTACTTGTACCGCTGACTTTATAGAGGTTTTTTTCTTTTTTAAAGCTCCCTTTATATTTATTGAAGCCTCAGTTCCTTAGGGTTCTGCCATAACTTTAGTGGGGTTCGGGGCGATGAGGACTAAGGTTGTGTTTTTCTTAGATTAAATTGAATTCTTTCCTGGGGAGTTCTGTGTTTACTCACAAAGAGAGACCCCTTGGGAGGATCTTCCCTCTAGAAGTGTCTGAATCTTGTGATCAACACTCTAGAAGGTCCTAACCCATGACCCTGTCTGCTGGAGAGGAGAAAGGATGCAAAGATAATAACATGTTCCTGCTTTGTCATGTCTTGCAGTGTTACAAACCACCCGGAGACGTAATGGTTTTAAAGAACAGCAATCATTTATTTTGCTCACATGTCTGCAGTTGAGGCTGGGCTTTTTAGGGAGAGCTCACCATCTGCACCTCACGTGGCAATGGGAGTAGGGTAGTGGGGTGGCTGGAGGATCTACTTCAAGATGCCTCCCTCATGTGCTCGCTGCCTGCTGGGAGATCAGTGGAGACTATGGGCTGGGGGCTTGAGTTCCTCTCCATGGGCTGCTTGGGCTTTCTCGTCACAAGGTGGCTAGGATCCATCATTGAACATCCTAGGAGACAGGAAATAGAATCTTGTAGTGCCTTAAAGTTTGGGTCACAAAGTCACTTTCCATTATATTCTGTCAGGCAGTCACAGGAATCAGATTCAAGGGGAAGAGACATAGACCTGACTGCCTGGGAGGAGTGTCAAAGAATTTGGGGATAATGTTTCAAAAACTCCAGAAAAGTGATACTTACTGAGCCCTATCTGCCAGAAGTACTATTTAGGACTTTATGTAGATTATCTCATTTAATCCTCAGCTGTCTCCCTTGAAGGAGATGTATTGTTATCTCACTTTAAGGCTCGTGGTTAAGAAATGTGTTCTGTGTCACGCAGCTGATGAGTGTGGAGCCAAAACTTGGACCCAGGCCTTTCTGACTCTAAGTGCATCTTCCTAACCACTCTCCTGTATAATGTAGTGGGAGAGAGTTGTGCAATGGCTACTAATTATAATGCAAGGCAGGCTTGTATATTGGCCTAAAGCATAAATGAAAGAGTTTTTTTTTTTTTTTTTTTTTGCGGTACGCGGGCCTCTCACTGTTGTGGCCTCTCCCGTTGCGGAGCACAGGCTCTGGACGCGCAGGCTCAGCAGCTGTGGCTCACAGGTCCAGCCGCTCTGCGGCACGTGGGATCTTCCCGGACCGGGACACGAACCCGCGTCCCCTGCATCGGCAGGCGGACTCTCAACCACTGCGCCACCAGGGAAGCCCTGAAAGAGTTTTAATGAAGATGGATGGCTTCTGGGAAGAGGTGGCATTCCAGGAGTCCTTTGAAGAATGATTAATTTCTAGAGCAATTAATAATTAAGGCAATGAGAAGTGGATATGAGTCGGAAAGACAGCATGAGCACAGGATGTTTGTGTGCTCTGGGCAGAGTGAGGATGTAAGGGGGCCTGGAGCACAGGCTATGGACTGAGGTAGTAGGAGCTGGGACAGGCTCTGTCAAGGAGGTTTTGAAGGCCAAGCTGAAACATCTGTGTGACTAATAGGATAGACAGGGCAGAGTCCCTAAAGATTTTTAAGCAGGGAAATGGACTGATCCTGAGGCATTGGTTTTCTCTTTTTTTAAATACATTTATTTATTATTTTTGGCTGCGTTGGGTCTTTGTTGCTGCGCGCGGGCTTTCTCTAGTTGTGGCGAGTGGGGGCTACTCTTTGTTGTGGTGTGTGGGCTTCTCATTGCGGTGGCTTCTCTTGTGGAGCACGGGCTCTAGGCACGCAGGCTTCAGTAGTTGTGGCACGTGGGCTCAGTAGTTGTGGCTCACGGGCTCTAGAGCACTGGCTCAGCAGTTGTGGCACATGGGCTTAGTTGCTCCGCGGCATGTGGGATCTTCCCAGACCAGGGCTCGAACCCATGTCCCCTGCATTGGCAGGTGGATTCTTAACCACTGCGCCACCAGGGAAGCCCCCAAGGCATTGGTTTTCAAAGTGTGGTTTCCAGGCCAGCAGCATCTGCATCACCTAGGAACTTGTTAGAAAAGTTTATTGTGTTAATTGAAAAAGTCAGACAGAGAAAGACAGATACCAAGTGATTTCGCTCATATGTGGAATCTAAAAGAAATGAGCAAACAAAAGAAAAACCTCATAGATACAGAGACCAGGTTGGTGGTTACCAGAGGGGAAGAGGAAGGGCATTGGTGGGTGGGCAAAAATGGGTGAAGGGGGTCAACTGTATGTTGGTGGGTAACAACTAGATTTGTGGTGGTGATCACACTGTAATGTAGACAGATGTTGAATTATAATGCTGTACACCTGGAGCTTATATAAAAAAGATGCAAATATTTAGCCCTGCACTGTAGACCAACTGACCCAGAAACTTTGGGGGTGGAACAAGGTACATTCTCTGGTCTCACAAGCCCTTCAGGTGATTGATTAGTGCTCAAGTTTTAGAACCACTGGTCTAAGGGGTGGGTGGGCGCTCACTGTAAAGCAGGTATGTTTTATGTAACATAAAATCAGGGCGCACTTAAATCCCTGGTGCTGATTAAAATCCCTGAAAGCTGGAAAGGCTTTCTGCTCAGTAAGCAGAATGGTCAGCAAATTGGTAGCTACTGCTGATTCTAGTTGTAAAGAGATTTTGATGAGAAAAAGACAGCCAATGGCTGGTCTCAGGACAGCTTCTCCAAAAGCCGCCATCAAGTGACTCAGCCCAGACATGTTCTCAAAGAAGCTGTGGGAATCATGCTAAAGGAGCTTTTGTGAATTGTTGGACTAAAGTAAAACACATTATCAAGACGTTAAGAACTGTGTGTAAAAAATGGAAATTCTGTTAACGGTCAATGTGGTTGTTTTATTTACTCCTTATACCCCTGATTGTTCCACAGATGATGTGAGGTGGCTTACAAGAATAAAAACAGCAAGATGGAAAAATAGAAGTATGTAAAAATCAAGATTAGGGGTTAAAACAGGGGCACACAAGCCTTGTAGTTATAAGACCCTTTCCTCTAATGAAATCTTTCTTGGGGGCCCAGTACATAAAACAGAAGCTGAGCTGCTGAGTTGAGGCAGACGTTGGGGTTCTGTGCTTCCTGATGGCAAAAATAAAACAGTAATGGGCAAGTTACATGATTTGTGTTGTTCATAAGGAAAACTGCCATGGCGATTATTTCCTCAGGGAAGGCAGACTCTTGGTTACTGAGGTCGAAAATTTCTGTAGTGCCTCTTCAGATGGGAAGTGTTTTCAACAGTGTCCACATAAAGTGTGATAGCTGTGTGTAAATGACTGCTTTTGCCTACCATCAGAGACGTAAGTGAGAGTCAGGATGCTTAGGTGAGGTAGCCAGGGTGGAAGTGAAGGGCGTTGGGTGGTGGGAGTGGGGTAGGGCAGCAGGGGGTTAATGCACAGCTTCCCTGGGGGTTTGCTGTGAAGGAGGCAGTCAGTAGACACTCTGAATAAGCAGATGGGCTGTGTCACCTTCAAACCATTTGCCAGTGTGACCTCATATAATTTGCTGCTGTTCCTTGTTTAATCAGTTCATGTACACGTTTTTCAGACTGAACAAGTTATTTATATTCAAATATGGTTAGGCAAAGCAGTAGCTCTAAAAATTTGAGGGGCTTCCCTGGTGGTGCAGTGGTTGAGAGTCCGCCTGCCGATGCAGGTGACACGGGTTTGTGCCCCGGTCCGGGAAGATCCCACAAGCCACAGAGCGGCTGGGCCTGTGCGCCATGGCCGCTGGGCCTGCGCGTCCGGAGCCTGTGCTCTGCAACGGGAGAGGCCACAACCGTGAGAGGCTCCGGGACTGCAAAAAAAAAAAAAAAAAAAAATTGAACATGGGACAAAAAAGTGTGAAAACGGTTTATATCGGTGCTTCCAAAAGAAAAGGAGAATTGATGTTAAATAATTATGGCTTATAACATTTTCTAAGAATGTCTAATTACTGCCTGTAACAAACATTTTTGTGTCACAAATTTATGAGTGTCCTTTGTAGTTTACTGTTAGTTGACATTAAGCACTGTATGTACCACATTATAGCACTGTAATAATTTCACTAAATATTTCCTCTAATCAACTGAATTCAGTTTGGAAGTTCATCAGTTTGAAAGCTTATCAGTTTTCCACATGCTTGGTTTTGGACTTTCCAGTTCCCTTTATTGTACTTTTCATGCTTTGAAGACCAGTTTGTGCCACATTTTTTTCCGGCACACCTCAAATGGTTTAAAATGTTACAAGCACTTTGGTAACCCTGCAGTCTAGAATTTCGTTACTCATTTCTTTTCTTCCTGCCAGTGGATTGTGTATGGATTTTTACAGGGCCTTGTTGCTACTCTCTGCTGTGTCTCCAAATGGATAGTATGTTTTCAAATTGAACTAACCAAGTATAACTGTTGGTAAATATTCACTATCACTTTTGCTTCATAGCAAGTTAGG
Organism: Lipotes vexillifer; assembly: GCF_000442215.2. Classification (NCBI taxonomy): domain Eukaryota; kingdom Metazoa; phylum Chordata; class Mammalia; order Artiodactyla; family Lipotidae; genus Lipotes; species Lipotes vexillifer. The sequence continues at coordinate 89,705 of NW_006777107.1, forward strand.
CTACCTTACCTGAACTAAACTAATTACTGTACCCTGACTAAAAATGAGAGTATTTTTAGTGAGACAAAGAAGCTAGCTTTTAAATCTTGACATTTTTAACAAAGGAGTGAAGATTCCCCGATAGGAATAATAATGGAGCAGCTTTTAAACATTTTTATTAGTAAAAATAATTATTAGAATTGGAAGTTTATACCAGCTTTGTAAAATGTAACAATTTACAGGCTATTCAAATGTCTCTTCATTAATCATTGTCCTAACTGTATAGATAACATTGTATGATATTTTAAAGTCACAGTTTTTGTTTTGTTTTGTATATGATCTATAGGACCCATATGGGATTAGTCTTTCTCTATGACAGTTTTCCTCACTAATAAGTGAGTTTTAATTCTTCATATACTAGAAAGTTACACTACTTTTTCTTAATAGAAGCATATATCATTTGATAAATTCTGACTTTAAAATTCATCCATAATCTTATCCCCATAACATAGCTGTAACTAGGTTATTCAACAGTTTTATATTCTCCATTTTTATCAAACATTTTCAATATTTTTAGTGTTCCTAGTGCTCATCATTTATAGCCTTTTAAACTATACTGTATTTCATAGGCTCGAAGAAGTAAAACCTAATTATTCCTCTGTATTTTCTCATCTGCAGTTTTTCTTTTAGTGGTGGGCAGGAGTGATTTTCAAAATGTTTAGTAACACTACAGAGGCATCAGTGAATCAAGAATGCCTAACTGGGCTTCCCTGGTGGCGCGGTGATTGAGAGTCCGCCTGCCGATGCAGGGGACACGGGTTCATGCCCCGGTCTGGGAAGATGCCACATGCCACGGAGCGGCTGGGCCCGTGAGCCATGGCCGCTGAGCCTGCACGTCCGGAGCCTGTGCTCCGCAACGGGAGAGGCCACAACAGTGAGAGGCCCGCGTACCACAAAAAAAGAAAAACAACAAAAAAAGAATGCCTAACTAATTAGGACACATGACATCCGTTACACCATCTTATGCATACTGGCTGAACAAGAGCCTTCGTGATGGGTGTCTTTTGGAAACGTTTTAGCTTGGAAAGGCTTCCACAGAGATGTGTAGTCCAATCAAATGCATTTCCTGTAAAAATCTGTCATCGTAATGCGTCTTGGTAACACCTGTTAATGATTTTAGGATGACCTATTCATATAAACTAAAACCTGTAATTTAATTGGGTGCCCTTTTAAATGACGTAATTTACAAAGAATTTTAAGTTATGCTGTTTAAAATAGCATGTATATTTTCCAAATTATTAAAGCAATACATGTTCTTTGTAGAATACTTTTAAAAGACACAAAAAAGGAAACTTTATCATTCAGAAGTAACCATTTTTCTCTGCATTAATGAGCCTACATAGTGTATATCTCAAAATGGGATCATGCTCTACATAATAATTTGTTTAACCTGTTTGTTTTCTCAGTGTACTGTGAACATGTCACTAGATATTTATCAGCATTGTGATTTTTAACCACTATATATTTGATGAAACCTCAATTGCCGGAAATCTCTGTACTCATTTTAGATTACATGAGGTATCACCACAATTCGTCCTCTGCAGATCCCCCCAGTTCCCTCCTCTCAGTTTGCCCCATTCACTTGGCAAAAAACCCCCAATGCTTGCTAAGTTCAACTCTCGGCCTACCTCATGTTCACACCCATAGGGTAGTACAGGCTGGAGAAAGACCGTCCCACCTTGCTGACTGGACTCGCTTTAAATTCATGACCATATGTGCCTCTCGTTGGCCCTTGGTTCTGGTTGGCAGTGATAGCACATTTCTTAGTGCTTTACTCTCCTGTTCCCCTAGATTCTTTTACACTTTCTTCTCCTTCTGAGACCTTTCTTTAGCACCTCCTCCCTTTGCTTCATTCTCAGCTGCTTTCAATTTCACTGAGCATAGAAGCAATCAGAAGGAACTTTCATCCTCTTTCACCATCACATCGACCAACTCACAGGCATCTGTACCCACATACTCATTTTTCCTCCTCTCACTGTGGAAAGACTACCCATGTTCCTGGCTCAGGCTCAGCTGGCCCATGTGCACCCACTTCCATGCCTTCTCAAATATTCAGGGACACCTCCTTCAGCAGTTATCCCCATCCTTCTGTGTCATCAAATCTTTCCTCAGATTCGCCCTGCCTCCCACTGTTCCTCATTTCTTTCTGCCATGTTACAGCAAAACTCCTTGACATAGTTGCCTACCAGCTGATGCCATTACTTTTCTTCCACTCTCCCTTGGACCTAACTCTCATCGGGCTTTTCCTAGCACTATCCCTTCCAAAAGTCAACCCCATTTTGTAGTTGCCAGGAAACAAAAAAAAGAAATCAAAACAAACCAAAAAACAGCTTTTGGAGTAAGACTTGGTTCCTCTTTTTCTTTCACACTTTCCGTATCCCATCTTTGTAAATCTTGTTGGCTCTAACTATACGTACAACCTGTTTCTCCCATCTCCACCGACACTTCTCTGTATTAGTTTACAGCCAGAGTGCTCCTATTAAAACAGGAGTCAGATCATGTTATCCTTCAGCTCACATCCGTTTAGTGGCTGCCTTCCCTCTGAGTCAAAGGCCAAGCCTTTCAGTGCCCTCAGGACTGCGTGATGCGCAGCCCCCGCCCCAATCTCATAGTCCCTTTTCCCTCCTCTTCTTCAGCTCTGCCGGCCCCCTTGCCTGTTCCGCCTTGGAGCTTCTGTATTTGTTTTCTCTGCCTAGAAAGCTCTTCTGAATGGACCTGTGGCCTCCTTCCCTTGCCTTTGAAGGTCTTTGCTGAAATGTCATCCATCCTGTTTATATTGCCACCCTGTCCACGTCGCATGTGGTCCCCTTTCTCCTTTCTTCCTTTATTTAGGTCCATTACACACATTACTATTTGAGATGCTATATATTTTTACATGTTCAACATGTTTGTTTTCATTTTCCCACTAGAACACAAGCTCCTTGAGGGTAGGGATTTTGTTTCGTTTCACTCTTTTAAGGTGCCTGGCTCAATAAATATTTGTTGAATGAATTGATTTAGATGGACTCCAAATCTCCCCTGTGAAATAAACATGTACTTTTATATCAGAGAGGTTAGATTAATGAATATTGTATAGAAATGGACGTATCCTCTTTTTACTTTTTTCATGTCATACAGAAATACTCATTTTTTGATTTTGGGTTTATACATTTTTTTGCTCTTTTCTTTTTCCATAGGTGATAGAGCCATTGGGGAGGACAGTTTTTATGTATTGCTTTGCTCTGGGGTGTTACTTGAGTCTGCGTTTCTAGGGAGCCTGGATTACTTTCCTATATTTCATGGTGTCTTCTCCCCACCCCCTCTTCATTCTGTGGTGTATAGAGATTAGTGGTTAGTGTGGTACCATGAAGCCTGCAACAGCACTTGAGAAATTGTGCTCTGATCAGGTGTCCCTTTTCCCCTGTTCACCAAGCCAGGGGAGCTGTTGGTTCTTTTATTTATTTTCTGTATGTAGCATTCTCTGGTTGTGATTCTAATGGCAGCTACTTCTAAATTGTTACTGTTCTGTTTTTTTCTCTTTTATGCCTTGATTTTCTGTTCTTTTGTACTCCATCATTTTTCAACCATCATGCCGGAAAAAGTGATCTTTTATCTGACCACACCATTTAGTGTCTGTATGTGGCATATAATCATGTATTCATCAAGCCCTTTTTTTTTAGATGTTGGGGGTAGGAGTTAATTAATTAATTAATTTTTGCTGTGTTGGGTCTTCGTTTCTGTGTGAGGGCTTTCTCTAGTTGTGGCAAGTGGGGGCCCCTCTTCATCGCAGTGTGCGGGCCTCTCACTATTGCGGCCTTCCTTGTTGCAGAGCACAGGCTCCAGACGCACAGGCTCAGCAGTTGTGGCTCATGGGCCTAGTTGCTCCGCGGCATATGGGATCCTCCCAGAATCGAGGGAGGACTCGTACCCGTGTCCCCTGCATTAGCAGGCAGATTCTCAACCACTGCGCCACCAGGGAAGTCCCCATCAAGCCTTTTTTTATTTTTTGCGTTCTTGAGCACATCATTTCTGGTGGAAAGAAGGGGTTCCACAGAAAGTCTGTCTTTTTGTATTTGAGACTTAATTTATCCTTGGAGAGGTATGGGACAGACTATTTTAGGCTCCTGAGGCTACCACCACATTGCCATTTGATGTTTGGAAGTTGCTGTTCTCTCATTAATTTTCTGGCACAAGTGTCTATAGAGGGTTCTTCATTCTCTGTAGCAAAGCTGGTACAAGTCTGAAATGTTCCAAAGACTTAATGAAAGGGTGAGGATGAAAGGGAAATAAAGACAGAGTACTAGAGTCTGAACAAGCAGCTCTCAAGGTGTGGTCTAATGTCCCTAGAATCCACAAGACCCTTCTAAGTAGTTCAGGAGATAACAACAATTTTCTTAATAATAGGAGGCATTTTCTTTTTTTTTTTTTCCCACTCTCATCCTGTCATGAGTATACATTAAGAGTTTTCCAGAGGCTTTATGACGTACGATTTTGTAACAGATCAAATGAAGAAGAAGGTATGAAAATCGGGCTGTTTTCTGTTAAGCCAGACGTTAAAGAAATTGGCAGAAATATAAAACAATGCCATTTTTCTTTGTTTGATTTGGAAAATACAGTGATTTTTTTCCATAAAAATTTGTTTATGTTGACATTCAGTGGCTTTATTATTATCTCAGAATAAATTGATGAATAGACGTTAATTTTGTGTCTTAATTTCTTGTAAGATAAATAGCAAAAGCTACAACCTGAATAAACAGAAGCTCTTTGGTTCTTTACTAATTTTTAAGAGTATACAGGAGTCATGAGATCAAGACCTTATAAAACCACTGGTCAGATAATTGGGGCTCGTTCATGTTCAGCTGTGTCCTCCCTAGACCCATTCTTCCTGCGGAGCCCATGCTGAGCAGTCTCTCTTGATTACTTAGGGTTTGGCTTCACAACTGAAATTTCCTTCTGGAAAACTTAGCTTTGTCCAATGATACTAGAAATAATTGCCTACAGGAGAAACCCAGACTCCTTTCCAAAGAGAGCGAGCCGTACTCTTTGCAGCTGCAGGAAGCTATAACTGTAGAAGACGGTGCAGGATCCCTGGCATGTGCTTATAAATGATGCACCTGTGTGATAATAGTTTACATGTGTGGGGAGGGTGTGGGGGGGGTGGGAAGAGGGCAGGGGAAGAATTTTTTTTTTTATCTTGTGATGTGCCTGACCTCAACTTGACACTTGGGATACTGACAGGAATCAGAAATAGTCCCTCCCCTTGAGTCTTTGACAGGGGTTGGGTCTTGCTGAATGTTCCGCTTTTCACAAGAGAAAAAATTTTCCCTTTCTAGCCTATTTCTGGAACTAGAAATGTTTCAGAAGCCTACGGGTTCAATAAAGCTGTGATGCTTAGTTGTGGTTTTGTACTTTTCAGTCTTCAAAAACCTTTAAAATATGCCCTAAATATTTATGGAATGTATGAACAGGTGTTTTTGTGTGTATGTGTATATACTTGTCTGGATATATACATATGTGTATAAACATGTGTTTATTAATTTTTATACTCCACATAAATTGGGAGGAATGACTCAGTTGGGAGAATAATTTGAGTCATAACTTTAGACGTTTAGACTAATCGGATTTGATTACTTGGTAATTTACTATTATTATTATATAGTAATTAATGGTCATAAAATATTTTATATGTAAAGCCTGTTTTAAAAACCATTTTAGGGTACTTTTGTAGAAGTAAAGATGGGTTACTCTGTGGAACACCGAGGTAATAGTGCTGTAGGTGATAAAGCTGAGGGTAGGGCGGTGCGGCCACGTGACCAGGGTCCTGCAGGGTTCTGCAGGACTGTTACCGAGTGTAGAACCAAGACCAGGCTCTAGGTTCCTGCCCATCTGTCATGTGGCTCCTAAAGTCAGAGGCTTGATCTTACTTCTTTTTTAGATAGAAGTAGCATTTTTATTAAATTAACCATGTCGCTGACATGCTCATAAGAAGACATTAACAAGAGTAAAGTGCTTGGATCCCATTAAACTGAGTAATTTACTAGCATAATGAATATAATGATTTGTCATATTATGTGTGTTGAAGTTTTTCATTTACTGTGATACCTTTAGCTGTTACTAGAGGATTTTACTAAACTACAAGATGCGTTATTAGGCAGTTGCTGTTACTAGAGGATTTTACTAAACTACAAGATGCGTTATTAAGGCAGTTGCGGGGTATTAATGCAGACTTTGCCTTTATTAGCTGGGTGCCTTTAGGAAATTTATTCCCATACCTTCAGTCTCAGTTTACCACTCTGACAAATGGGGTATAAAATAGCTCTCTTAATGTGGTTGTCAGGATTTAATGAGGCTACGTATATAAACTCTAACAGTAATAGCCCTTACGATGTGCCAGACAGGGAGATGGGGTGAGGGGAACAAACTGTGGGGAAGAATTACTAATTGTGACCAGATTTTGTATTAAGAGAATAATAGGCAGGTTCTTATTTTAGATAGGGTGGTTAGAAAAGGCCTGAAAATGAATTTTAATATTTCTCTGGGAAATGACCATGAGCTTGTGGAAATTGCATTTTGGAGGATTTTTTTTAAAAAACTCCCATTTGGAACATTTGTATACATTATATAACAAGAATGTGGAAAACACTTAAAAAAAATGAAGAGATTCTAAATAATAAAATGGTACAGTGGTTCCCAGGTGCTTCATAAATGATTATTATTAAAAAGATATATATAGGGCTTCCCTGATGGTGCAGTGGCTGAGAGTCCACCTGCCGATGCAGGGGACACGGGTTCGTGCCCCGGTCCGGGAAGATCCCACATGCCGCGGAGCGGCTGGGCCCGTGAGCCATGGCTGCTGAGCCTGCGCGTCTGGAGCCTGTGCTCCGCAACGGGAGAGGCCGCAACAGTGAGAGAGGCCCGCGTGCCGCAAAAAAAAAAAAAAAAAATTTATATAAACAAGCCTAGAGAAACTATAGTAAGTCCTGAAATCTTTATTCTAGTACAGTTTCTTTCAATATTTTATATGCCACTGTTCTCATTAACATTTTGGTAAAAGCAGAATCAAAGGCGATATATAAAAGTTGAAACCCATAAATGAAATAGTAGATTTTGGAGAATCTCTGCATCAGATCTTCCAAGCTGGATCACTTATTAAATACCTGGTCACTGGTTTAAAAAAAGTCTGAATTCGAATATATAAATCCTTTTAGTAGCTAGGATAGTTTTCAAAGATTGGGCCTGTGATTAATGCAGAGTTAATTTGTAATGATTGAATAGGGTCTAAAGGGAACAAATGCCTGTAGTCTAAGTTGCACCCGCAAACAGGGTGTCAGATACAACATTGAGCTCTTTAATAATATTAGCATTAGAGACCATGCTCCTGTTTTGTGCTATGTATTCTTTATAACATTCCCATATACTAGATGGGAAACTGCAGCTCAGCGGGTCAACTGTCTGCTGATCTTAGTGGCAGATCTCTGATCTTTGGGCTCAGAGTCTAGTTTTTGTCCGTTTCACCATGGTGGTAGCTCACACCAAAGGTGGACTCTAATGCTTGAGAGGGTTTGTAGAAAGCAGTAAACTGCTGAGTGTTGGTAGAAAGCATTAAACTAAACATCTTGTTACCTGGTGCTTACCTCTAGGTGGAGTCTATGTATCTCCTCTCAGGAGACTGTGTCCCTTAGACCCATATTATAGTTACCTCTTGCCACATAACAAACTTTGCCAAAATTTTGTGATTTTAAACACTGATTGGTTCTTGTCATGATCTCTGTGGGTTGGCTGGGTTCAACTGGGCTAGTGTGAGGGATAGGGCAGTAAGAGGTGAGGCTGGGAAGGCAGACAGACGTCAGATGATGAGGGACACCGTGGGCCACAGCTTCAGGGGGATGTCCCTTTCTAGGCCTTTTAGGCCATCCTTTTTATACAGGTAGTGGGCATTTCTATAACTGGGAGAGACTGGTTAGAGCCATTGACAGGAAGAGTATAAGAGCAAAGAAGGTAGCCAGGGTATACCAAGACAGGAGAAATAGAAATCAGCAAGAATCTGGAAAAGATGCTGTCAGAGAGGATTCATGGTGGTGAGAAAAGTTTGTCAGGCTAGCAGATGTTAAAAAAGAACATTTTGTTGGTGGTGGCAGGGGAGGGTGTTACCAAAGTGCGGAGTTCAGTGCCTTGTTATTGAGAAATTTTTTTGGTTGCAAGTGAGGGAAACCAAATAACTCCCAAGAAATACACAGTCTCACTCTCTCCATTTCTCAACTATGGTTTATTTCTTCAGGTTAACTCTATGCAGGCAAAGATGCTCTGGTTTCTCTGAAAACGACGACATTGGTTGAATTGAAGGATTAGGGTGTCTTCTACAAGAGTTACATTTATTAACCCTCCCAGCTGTATTCTTAAAGATCACCCTCTTCAGTTTTAATACAAAGAGAAACATAAGGGGGAAAACACACCATGAAATCATAAAAATTTAGCAGCATTGCACACCTATTAGAATGGCCAAAATCCAAACACTGGTGATACCAAATGCTGGTGAGGATGTGGAACAACAGGAATTCTCATTTACTTGTAATAAGACTACAAAATGGTGCAGTCGCTTTTGGTACTCCAGTTTGGAGGTTTCTTACAAAAATAAACATACGTGGACCATACAGTCCAGGAATTGTGCTCCTTGGTATTTACCCAAAGGAAAACTTAACGTTCACACAGATGTTTACAGAAGTTTTATTCATAATTTTGAAAACTTGGCAGCAGCCAAGATGCCCTTCAGTAGGTGAATGGATAAATAAACCGGGCGACATTTATGGAATATTATTCAGTACTGAAAAGAAATGAGCTGTCAGGCCATAAAAAGACGTGGAGGAACCTTAAGTGCAGATTACTAAGCGAAAGAAGCCAATCTGATTCCAACTACACGAGATTCTGGAAAAGGCAAAACAGAGGCGGTCAAAAGATCAGTGGTTGTGGCAGGGTTGAGGAGAGAGAGACAAACAGCTGGAGCACAGGGGAATTTTAGGGCAGCCAGGCTACTCTGTATAATGCTGTAATGGTGGGTTTATGCTGTACATTTGTCCAAACCCATAAAATGCGCAAGACCCAGAGTGACCTCTTGGGTAAACTGTGTACTTTCCATGAGGCTGTGTCAGTATAAGGTTATTAATTGTACCAGAGACACAACTATGGTTTGTTGCTAATGGGGGAAGCTGTGCCTGTGTGGGGGGCAGAAGGTAGATGGGAAATCTCTGTACCTTCCTCTCCATTTTGCTGTGAGTCTAAAACTGCTCTAAAAAATAGACTTTTTCAAAAAAAAAAAAAGTTAGCAGTGTTTAGCTTGCTAATGAAGAGCATGGCTTGTGTTTAAAACCTGAAGTAGCAGGAAGAAATAGAAGCATCACCTTGGTGATGAAGCCTCCTGTGACCATCCCTCTGACCCAGACTTAGCCTGGGTAGTTTATAAGTGGTATATAAATTATCCTCTTTTACTAAGAGCGACAGAACTGCACACTTGTCCTTGTGTCAGGCAACATGCTATGCACCACATATTAATTATCTCTTTAAACCTTACAACAGTCCTATGACTTAGGTATTATCTCCATGGGACACATGAGAAACGGAGGCTTAGAGTGGTTAGCAACTTGGGAGAAGTCACAGAACTAGGAAATTTTAGAGCCAAACTTCAAATCCAGGCAGTTGGAAACCAGAGCCTCCATCCTGGACTGAATTATGTGGCTTTGCCTCCCTAGAATCTTCAATCTCTTTCCAGATGTTCAGGCCAGACCCTCTAGCTCTAAGCAAGGAGAGCCGTGTGAGTTACTGTGCCCATTTTCTTGAGGACGAGGCACCCTGATAACTCACTGTGGCGTCCCTCGGGCTCAGAGGGAGGTTGGCTCCTACAAGCACCATTCAAATGCACCTTCAGCTGTCCCTTGTAGGAGGCTGGACGGTTAGGGCATCCATCCACCCATGGCAGCTGGCCCTCTTGGGTTCAGAATTCCACCTGAGGATGTGAGCATTGTAAGCTGTTTTTCCTTTTATTGACGCTGGCAATTACCTGAAGAGAGGAGGAAAACTGGAACACTGTTGTGTAACTCTGAAGCATTCACAAGAGGCCCCTCTGAATAAGTAAAACCTGAACCTTTTGCTTGTGTAGCTTTTAAAGGGCCAGAATTATTTGGTTCTGAGAAGATAAGTAAACCCAACCTAACACCTTCCACATGGACCAAAGAACAAATTATAAAATCTCATCACTTCTTGGGGCTTCCCTGGTGGCGCAGTGGTTGAGAGTCCGCCTGCCGATGCAGGGGACACGGGTTCGTGCCCGGTCTGGGAAGATCCCACATGCCGCGGAGCGGTTGGGCCCGTGAGCCATGGCCACTGAGCCTCCGCGTCCAGAGCCTGTGCTCCGCAACGGAAGAGGCCACAACACTGAGAGGCCCGCATACCGCAAAAACAAAACAAAAAAACAAAACAAAAAAAACTCATCACTTCTTGAAAGCAACAGACTTGAATGCTCTAAATGATTTTTCTCCAAATGTTAAGATGGAGAAATTTATGATCAACACTTTAGAAAGTAATGCTTGTTCATTTTAAATGTCAATATTATACAGTACTTCTTTACTAAGTTGACATAAGCAAATATTCTTTCCCTCAAACTGTGTACTTACCTTGCATTCTTACAACTTAGCATTGACATTTTAAATTGCTTCTCATGAGGAAGAAAAGAGAGATCAGCTTTATATCTTTTCCTACCTGGAGTGGATCATAAGAATCTTAGGTAGGGAGATAAAAAGGAAATTAGCATAAGCTCCTGTTAGTTCAGAATCAGATTGTCTTCTCTGTTTTTTCGAGGTATTGTATTTTGGATTCTTAAGTTATATCACATACTCTTAGCCAGATATATGTACGAGATACATTCTAAAGACAATATATTTGATTGAGCCACCATTAAGATGTCATTTCCCTTCCTCCCTTCCTCTCTCGCTCTCTACCTCTTTGAATAGTTTAAATGGCTGAGAGTAAGTTGTGTGCAAGGTTGTTACTGATTAGCTTTTTTTTTTCCATCTGGAAATTCTTAATCGGAAAGCTTTATTTCAAAGTAGCAAAGCTAGTCATTAGCACTATTCAATACTAACACTATTGTTGTACATTTAAATTAATTCATAAAGAATTCATTGTTTATTGTGTACTAAGCTCATCACTCACGATAACCATGAGTAGGGCCCAGTCTCTATCTTGTAGTTTACAGCCTAGCCTAGGAGGAGAGAAGGACTTTCAAGCAATTAACTATGTTGTGTTGGAATCGCAAATGTTCAGCCAGGACCTATATACAAAATATGGTGGTGGCACAGAGAGAAGGGGTTCAGCATTGGAGGGTCAGGAAAGGCTTTACAGAGAAAGACAAACTAGAACTCAGTCTCAGTGGAAAAATGCAGCTTACCACCTCTACATACAGTGGCATGAAGCAGCACGGTGAATTAAAGGCCTGTAAATAGTTTTATAGTTGAAACTTGTTTTAAAATGTACCCAGGATTTGCTTTAATCAGATGTGGTAAGACACAGACGTGGCAATGACGGAAGAAGTTTTTATACTCAGATCCTGAGAAATAGAAGGCGCGGCATTGCCACACAGGGCCACGTGGGGAATCACCAGGGTCAGTCTGGAGGCAGAAGGAGCAAAGAGAAAGGATGGGTAGAAAGCCTTTTATTATGGTTTCTGTGGGAAGGAATGGGTAAGGTGACTAGTTTGAATAATTTCAAAAAGCTCCAGGAGGTAGGAACTGCCCCCTGTTGCCTGATACCTGTCCCAGGAGTGATTAGGACAGGGGATAGTGGGTTTAATGGGGGAGAGTTTGATAAAGGAGGTGATAAAGGCAGGGGAGGGGTGGGGCATGGGCTGCAGGTTGGTTGGTTTGCATATGAAAGGCACATTTGCAGAAGAGTAATTTGCTATCTCTACAAATTGGCTAGCCCTGAAAGGGACAGTCTTCCCCTTGTCAGTGAGGCCTCAGATGCTCGAACAGCAAGAATACGGAAAATAAGAAAATATAGTTAATAAAAAGCTTAGGAGATGAAGAGGAAGAGGGTGGGTGGTAGTATGTAAAAACAAACAAACAAACGAAAAAAACACGAGAGGAGAGACAATAAGGGGTCAGCTCCTGGAAGACCTTGGTGAGGGTTTGTGCTTCATTGTTATGTAATAAAGAGCTCTTGACAGCTTTTGAGCAATGCAGTAATACCTTCGACCTGCATTTTGGGGTAATTCTTCTGGTCAGCAAAGAGGAAGATTGGAAAGGTATCAGGCTTGGAGATGGGGAAACCAAGCAGGATACTGTTGCAAGTGTTAGTGAGACAGACGACAAGCAGCTAAGAGTAAGGCAGTGGTGGCTGGGATGGAGAGGAGGTGATAAATGTGAACAATATTTAGGATGTGGCAATGATAAGTCTCGACTGATACGCTGTGGGAACGAGAGTGGTGAAAGTGGCAACTGCCGACGCTCAGGTTTCAGGCGAGCTGCGGTGATGCCGCGACCAAGGCAGAGAGAGTGTGAGGTGAGAGGTGTTTCGTGGAGAAGATGAAGACTTCAGTTTGGTACCTACTGATTTTTCTGGGCTGGAAAGACCCAGGGTAAGTTATTTAGCGGCAGTTGAATTTAAGGGTCTGTAAGAAGTTTTGATAACAGAGTGCTGTTTGTGGCAGCTTAGAGATGAAAGGAATTAGAGCGGGAAAGCAGGGCATAGATAGAATACATAACCTTAGAGAGGGGCAAAGAAATGGTTTCCTTTGAAAAAGATCTTAGAGGAGGGAACAGAATTTTGAGAGTGCTGTGGGAAAAAATGATCACCAGCATGAAGAGGAAAGCAAGACTTGAGTGCCATGAGGGGGATATGGATGGGTTAGGAGCACAGAGAAGGTTTGCAAATGTAGAAACATCATTAGCCTTTTCCTAGCCGATAGGATTCTTTGACTGTTTGGTAATCTAGGCTGTTCATCCCAAAGAGTCTTTCAAATACAAGTTCCTGTTATCTTCTTGTGAAACAGAAACAATGATTACTTTTTCAATTCATTCAGACTGAGAGGTGTTTATTTCCTGGGAGGAGCAGGCAGCCTCCAGGCCATGGAGCCAGCGAAGAGTGGTGCTGATGCTTCCTGTGGGGCTTTGTGATGAAGGAAGAATGAGCCTGTACTGTTGGAAAACCATCAGCAGTTCAGTGACTCTAAGGCCTCCCTGGGCCCCTCTCCCTCTCCTTCCAAATAATGCATCAGCTCTGAGGACAACATTCCTCCCAGTGGCTGTATGTTTCGAGTTCTAATTCTTTCTTTTTTCTTTTTGCGGTACGCGGGCCTCTCACTGTTGTGGCCTCTCCCGTTGCGGAGCACAGGCTCCGCACGCGCAGTCTGAGCAACCATGGCCCGCGGGCCCAGCCACTCCGCGGCATGTGGGATCCTCCCGGACCGGGGCACGAACCCGTGTCCCCTGCATCGGCAGGCGGACTCCCAACCACTGCGCCACCAGGGAAGCCCTCTAGTTCTAATTCTTTACTCTTATTTTCAAATCTGGTTCTTGACTCTTGAAGAAGAGGAAGAAAGGAATAGGAATAACAGATGCATAGTGTGTTTTGCTGTGTCTCTGTCCTTTCACTCAGACGTGGGCACACAGGTTTATTAATCCTAGGATAGATTCTTAATGTGTCATAGTGCTGATGATTGACCTTAGAAGATATCCACCGAGCCACTTGCTCATGGCCTCCTAGCATGACTTTGGCTCAATAGAATCGTAGCAAAAGCACTGTAATGTAGATCACCTATAGAGGTGTATTTATTCGATTATTATCCTCCTGGACATAAAGAGAATTCGATTGCCTTTTGTACACGCCATATGTGTTGTGTGTGTGTTTAAAAAAAAAATCTGTTGTCTGCTGGGGTCATTTTAGCATTGAGAAATAGTAATAAAATTAAGATGGTACTAAATCAACTTCAAAAAGAACTATTTTGGAAATGGGCTATTAAGATTTTTCCTTGCATAAATTAATGTTTTGGTCATTTTGGTGGACTTTTCTGTTGATACTGTTATTTATATGTAATGCAGTAGGAGTTGTTTCTGTGGATGCCAGGCTTGACCTCAAGTGCACGTTATCCTTTACTTCTCAAACACAGCTGCCAGTGTCCATGTGCCTGGTACCAATATTTAAAAAGAGACTACACAGGCAAAGCTGTCTGTCCATCCACTGGCAAGCATGATGTTGTTCTAGAGGGATCTCCTAAACGCACAGCTGTATCACGTCACCTCAGACAACTATCATGATGCCTCAGACGGACTCTGACAGCTCCTCTTTTATAAATTCTGGTATGCAGTAAGGTCAGTCATTTCGAAGGTAGGGCTACTGTGACCAGGGCTGTGGATGTGATTCCTATTTGGGGCATTTACTCTGGAGGCAGTTAAAGTATACCCACATCCTTTCCTGCTGGCTAGCCAAATGGGGAGACAGCCGCTTGCAACACTGGTTGAACGAGCACGTGTGGCTGCCCATTCCTAGTCCTGTAGCTCCTAGGGATGTGTGTCTTCCGGGAATTTGATAGCATTATCTGATCTTGTATTCATCATCAAATGAGAATGACTGTCTTTAGTATGAATGATAGTGTTGTCTACTCTGGTTGAGAGACTGTGACCACGGGCTTTAGTTCTACTTAACACTCTAACTGACCAGAGTTTAAGAACTGACATGTTTTTGGCAGAGGGGGACAACCTTAGTCCCATCCTAACTTTGTTATTTTTACTCTTCTTATGTTCTCCGGGAATACTAATGGGAGACTAAGGGTACTAAAGGACAGAAACAGATGCCTTCAGTAGCTGCTCCAGGATAGAGGGGGTGGGAATGGCAAGGTCCTGACCTCCTTCCTGCAGCAAACTCCAGCGAGCGCTATCATGCGCCACCTACACAGAAGAGTGGTGTCATCTAGTCTGAGCCCACAGAGCCTTTCAGACGCGTGCTCACTTTCACTGAGAAAGTGGGTGGCATAGCTTGGAGAAGAGAAAATAGATTTTTACAAGAAGAGGATTTAAAAATAGAGTTCAGGTTTACTCTTTTCAGAAATTGACCATAGCCAGTCATAAATCATGTTGGAGACTCTGGAAATGATTATCATCCATCTTGGCCTAAACTCCTTTGGAGGAGACGCCACATTTTAACTGTTTCATAATGTGTAGCACATGCTTACAGTATTCTATAATTTATTCTGTATTACAGACTATTTAAGATACACTACCCCCTCCCCATCCTGCCCACAAAGCAGAATAAAGAAAACAAAGGCAGCTGATTGCTAGAGGAAAATGGCCCGTGCACAGACGTTGCCTGATGAATTCTCATTGAATAAATGATGTAAAGCAAAAAGAAAAGTCTAGCAGACACATAAATAGTTGAGCATTTTCAGCAATGTAAACCAACACAAACCTCTGATAAATGACCTATTCGATTTTATATTAGTAATACCAAACAACCTATGCACCACAGTTAATCGTGTATAAAGTATTTTCACAGCTGTTCTTGCATCACATGCAATGAAGGAAGACAAAATTGCATGATGTGGAAATGGATTCTTACCCTCTTCCTGCAAATGACACTTGTCCTGCTGAGATCTGCCGGTGCCTTGGATAAGATCAGCTCTTCCCCTCACCTGTTCCTTGCTAGGTCCCTGACTCTGACTTGAGAGGAGTGTCCGACCTGAAGTTTGCACATCTGCCACCATCTGTGGGGGCACACACACCGTCTTTTATTGCTGGCATGTGATGAAGTTACCCTCCAAGGACTCTGCTTTCTCCCAGGGCTGCCCAGTGGTCTGTGTAGTGAGTGATCCTTTTCTCTCTCGCAGCTGCGGTGGTTTTCTGGTTTGCTGCGAGGAGTACAGGAGGTACATTCTTTTAGGGACTGGGGAACATTTAATGGTGGTCAAATTACTGACGGGGTTTGAATAAAGACTGCTTTCAAACTGTCGACATTCCGTTTCCCTTGATGGTTGTTGATAGGGAGTGAGTCATCTTCAGCTGGTAGACGGTGAGAATGTTGAGATCTTTCTGTTTATGTTTTCCAGATGCTTAGTAGGCCTTGTGATTGGTGAGTTGCTCTCAGTGACCAGGGCTAGTTCTGTAGGGAGGTGGGAGCGGGTGCAGCACCGAGAGCAGATTGTCACCACCGTTCTCTCTCTGTGTCCTGGGGAATTTTATTTTTAACTGAGTCAACTTATGTTTCCTGCAGCTATAAGAGGGACCGTATTTTAAATTTTTGATCACAACCTCTGCCCACAGAAATTATCTATTATATTGTCCCCAGGAGACAACACTGCCTTTTTTTGTTTTTCACTTTTTAAATTTTTCGCGTGGGGATGCTTATGTTAACACTGTTCCCACACCCACTCCTGTTTCCACATTTCTTCACTTGAGTCACAGATAAGTAGGCATTTCCGGAATTATCATATTAGTGAACTACATTATTCCCAAAATATTGAAACCTTTCAAGGAAGCTACCTTGCTTTCTCTTGAGGTTCTCTTTGTTTGTTTGGATAACTACTTGTATGTTCATCTTAGACAAGGTGTTTAATGCTGGTTTTGTTTCTTCTGTTATGAGTCAAAAGTTCTAGGTGATTAAAGCCAAATCAGAAAATGCTTCTGTGTAGCCATGATGATGTGAATAACATGCAAACGGGAGGAAAACCTGTTTGAGAATTTTCAGAACAGGAATTTGGTCCAGCCAACGTGAAGCGTGTACCTGCCAAATCCCTGCCAGTGTGCTTGGTACGCAAATATTCAGTACCCAGAAGTGGTAATTGCTTCCCTGGATAGTATCAGACCACTCTACAGAAGGCTTATTTTTCAAACACTTGTTTTAAAATCAGTGGTTGAGTAAATTTTACTTGCTTTTTAATCATCAGAAGCATATCTTCTTTTTTTAAATTTTTACTGGAGTATAGTTGATTTACAACGTTGTTAGTTTGTGCTGTACAGAAAGTGAATCATTTACACATATACATATATCCACTCTTTTAGATTCTGTTCCCGTATAGGTCATTACAGGGTACTGAGTAGAGTCCCCTGTGCCATATACATTAGGTTCTTATTAGTTATCTGTTTTATATATAGTAGCGTGTATATGTCAATCCCAATCTCCCAGTTTATCTCTCTCCTCCCCTTCACCCTTGGTAACTATAAGTTTGTTTTCTACATCTGTGACTCTATTTCTGTTTTGTAAATAGGTTCGTTTGTACCTTTTTTTAGATTCCACATGTAAGCGATATCATGTGATATTTGTCTTTCTCTGTCTGACTTATTTCACTCACTATGACAATCTTTTAAGTCCATCCATGTCGCTGCAAGTGGCATTATTTTGTTCTTTTTTATGGCTGAGTAGTATTCCATTGTACATATGTACCACATCTTCTTTATCCATTCCTCCGTTGGTGGACATTTAGGTTGCTTCTATGTCTTGGCTATTGTAAATAGTGCTGCAGTGAACATTAGGGTATATGTATCTTTTCTCCGGATATATGCCCAGGAGTGGGATTGCTGGATAATATGATAGCTCTATTTTTAGTTTTTTAAGGAACCTCCATACTGTTCTCCATAGTGGCTGTATTGGTTTACATTCCCACCAACAGTGTAGGAGGGTTCCCTTTTCTCCACACCCTCTCCAGCACTTATTGTTGTAGAGTTTTAGATGATGGCCATTCTGACCTCTGTGAGGTGATACCTCACTGTAGTTTTTTTTTTT
>NW_006777107.1:107621-123472 GCF_000442215.2 Lipotes vexillifer
CCCGCGTCTCCTGCATCGGCAGGCGGACTCTCAAGCACTGCGCCACCAGGGAAGCCCCTCACTGTAGTTTTGATTTGCATCAGAAGCATATTTTCTTATGGATATTCTAAGTAGTCTGTTTACCAGAAGCTACTCTTTCGCTAGTTTACTATAATGCAACTAACTTTGATAGGTTTTTTGATGGTTATATATTTTGTTGGAAAAATTCTACCAATTTATTCAGTATCTAGAAGTTTTAGAGAAGAATGTGGTTTAGAGCTTCAGCAAATGAGTGGCTAGTGTACATTTGTTATTTTAAGGCTACAAATAGAATATTTACATGTTGGCATCTAAATTTACCCTGAGAGCTGAAAAACACATCCATTAATAAGGCAAAGCTTATAAAGTTAATGGCACAATGGTATCTCCTTTCTGTAAATGTGCTGTTTGAGAACATATCATTGGACTTATGTTAGAACTGATTTCATGTATCAAAGAGTGGTATTGAAATAGGATTCTATTGTATTTTGTTCTAGGTCTTTGTATTTTGCTTTGTAATCCTTTAAAAAAATCTCTCAAAGGACTTTGTATCTTCTCTATCCCTGGACTGTCATATTCATGTGCATTTCTGTAAGTGTTGGATGATGAGTTCATTTCCATCCACAGGCATGTTGATTCTATTTTACTGCACATGTAGCATCTCATGAGTGCACCCTCAGTGCTTGGCCTTCCACTACACTGAGGGGTGTCTAGAATAATGGACCTTTAGGAGCACAGGGCTTTTCCCTTAAGGGGTATGATGCAACCGAAGAGGCAGGATAGTTCTAAGTGTATGAATGTACACATGAACACAATCACCCAGCATGCTAGAAGCTTGATAAACTTCTCCTGGGAGCTCCAAATAACATGGTGACTTTGGCACTGGCCTCTGACTCCCAACTTCTCATTTCTCTGATGAGATAGGCTAAAGGATATAAAAATAAGCAAAAAACTTACAAGCTAGAAAGAATGTCATCATTAGTAAAATGATGGCTGTTGTTTATTACACTTGCACTATTGTCCAGGCACCCAGCTAAGTGCCTTACGTGCATTATTTCATTAATCCTTCAAAACAGCAGTGACAACTCTCTGGGTTAAGTACTCTGTTAACTTCATATAAGTGGAGAAGACCCAGGGGAGTAAAGTAACCAGCCCGAGTGTATATACCTTGGAAGTGGCAGAGTCACTATTCAAATCCTTTTGTCTGATCTCGGAGCCCACTCTCTCAACTGTTGTACTTCCGATGTTCTGAAAAATAAAGGAGTATCTTCTAGGTAGAATGTTTGTGTGACCAGACAGAGGGATGAATGAGGACCGACCGACTCACTTCCTGGGTCCCTGTGATGCTCTCTCAGGAGGTGGACCTGTAACGTGCAAAGAGCCAGCCAACTCTTACCTCCTAGGATGGAGAGGCGAGGGCAGGCTAAGGGGTAGGTAGGGAGTTGTCACTTGAAATCCCTCTCTGTGACTGTGAAGGAAAAGCATCAGAAAGAAAGGTTGCTGCAACAACCAGAGAGCTGTCTGGGGAATGGGGCCACTACCTAACATTCTCTCAGGACAGAGGATGCCACAGACATGCGCTCATGCCTAGTGGACAGGTTCAGCCCAAGAGACTTCTTGTCCTTAGCACACAGGCTGGGGGGCACCTAACAGGAGCCCATATCTCTCATGGGGGCTGTGGCTCTGACTTCCTGTCACTCTCAGCTGAAAGCAGCCTTGCGATGTAAATTTGCACCAGTCTGCTCACTGCTTCCGATATTAGAGGAGCATTTTAATGGCAACTGGCTGGAGAGTCAAGATATTCAGGGAACTTCTACCTTATCTGCTTATGGATAAACACCAGACCTGGGTTGATTCCTACTGACCCAAAGATGGAGTAAACGGAAAAAAAGAAAAGAAAGAGAAAAACCCATAGGGCCTATGAAAGATTTTGCAGCATAGAACAAGGAAGATAACACTTAAAATGCAAAGGAAGAACCTACTTCTGACAAAAATTATTATGAGAAACGAGTAAATTTTAGAAAGTAATTTTTAGATAGCATCTGCTTTGTGTCTTAAAATTCAAGGAAACATAGGCTCTGAAGTGAGACGGAATGGTGGGTGAGCCAGATTGTGATGGAGAGCTGACTGGCTGCACAGCTAAGGGGAAGAAAGCAGAGAATGGGGCGTGGATCTTGGAGGCAGATTGCTGGAGTGAGTCCTGGCTGCACCCCTTGTAGCCACACAACCGTGGACAAGCCCCTTGCCCTCTCAGTGCTGCAGTGCTCTTACCTGTAATGTGAGGACAGCGGTACCTACCTAATGCGGTCATTACGAGACTTCAGAATGCGCTAGGAGAATTAAAGTATCTATTAGAAGTAAGAGTGAAAAAAATCAGTTCTATAAAAACATTGAACCCATGACAAATTTAAGATTTCCCAGAACCCAGAGGAAGGGATTAAAGTGACAGATTAGAAATGGAGATACATGTGTGTAGAACATAGAGAATGGAGATCCACTGGGAGAAAAATTGGTGCTCCTCAGAGACTAGGACGAGTGAAATGGTTGCTGTAACCAAGGTGTAGCAGAGTCTTTAGATGAAAAAGCTACATGCCAGGAAAATACCAGCCAACACCAGGAATAATCTTAAATGTTATTTATTAATTTTAAGGTTAGAAAATTGATTTAATCAGGCAGAAAAGCAGGAGGCTTACCTGAAAGGGAGCAAAATCCACCTGGCCGTGGACTTGCTCCTGTGCACTGTTGGATACAGGAGGAGTCTTAGGGTACCCCCTAAGAATGTTTTTACTCAGACAAAGTAAATGTAAGAAGGAAATAGAAGTCATCTTCAGATGAGCAAAGATAGAAAATATTCCCATCCGAAAGCTGCTTGAAAAGTAAATGAACTAAAGATTTACCTAGTTGGGAATAAGCATAAAGATATTAAGTGTGGAAATAATGGTAGGAAAGTGTACAGAGAAGCAGGAAATCGGTTATTCTTATCTTTGGCTGAGGCATCAAAGTGCTTACAAGAATCTTTATAGACTTACTGATTGTGTTGGGCCAGAGCTGTGTTTGAAGAGTTACACAGATGATTCTGATGAGCAGCTAGGGTTGAGAACTACTGCTTCAGCAATTTTAGTCAAAATAAAGTAGGTACTGTACAGAGGTAATTAGGGAAGTGGGGATATTGACAAAGATTTGTAAAAAGTATCCCTTTATTCTCAAATTTATGGTAATTGATTTGAAAATAGAAAACTATAATATATAAAAGCAAATTTTAATAAAAGATTATTTTCCAATGGCAAGAGTTAATTTTATGAAAAAGTTTTCTTTCCTCAAATGTGTTTTTAATTTATACATAATTTCAATCAGAGGTATCATTGCTTTAGTTTTTAGAAGTTGTAAAAGCCTAAATTTCATCTAGAAGAATAAGCTGGTAGTATAGCAAAGAAATTCTTAGAAACTGATATTGTGAAGGAGGCGTCTCCTTTTGGTGGATAGCATTTAATAATACAAATGAAAACATTTGTACTGGAGAATTATGAATGGGAAGATAAATGAAACAGAATAAAAGATATAAAAAAGACCCAGTATTATAGAAGTAAGGCAGTTCATAATAATAAAAGGATACTTCTTCCCAAAGATATTATAAATGTGTATGCAGCTAATAACAGATCTCAAATAGCTGAAGCAAAAATTGATAGAATTGAAGGGAGAAATAGGCAATTTCATAATCATAGTAGATTTTAATATCTCTCAGTAGTTGATAGAACAATTAGTAGTCGATAGGGAAAAAGAACATAGATAATATGAACAACACTATCAACCACTCTAATTAATTGACATTTGCATTTAGTGACCTCAATAGAATTAAATGAGAAATCAGTAACAATAAGCTACTTGGGAAAATTCCAAATATCTGGAATATTTCGGAAAAAAAAACACTTCATTGTGGCAAAGAGAGAATCACAAATTTAGAAAATGAATTGAATGGCAGCAAAATACATCAAAATATTTGAAATACAGCTAAAACAATGTTGAGAGGGAAATTGAGAGATTTAAATGCTTGTATTAAAAAGAAAGACCTAAAAATCAATGACCAAAGATTCTACAGTAAGAAACTACGAGGAGAACAAAGTGAACACTAAGTAGAAGGAGATTTTTGTTGTTGTTGTTAAAGATCAGCAATTAAGAAAATACAAAAAGACAGCAGAAAATTAATGAAGCCAAAAGCTGGCTATTGAAAAAAGTCAACAAAATTGACATATTCCTGGCTAAAATGAGCAAGAACAAAAGAACACAAATCACCAATATTAGGAATGAAAAAAAGGATTATCAGTATAGATCCTACAGATAGTAAAGTGATATTAAGTGAATACTGTGAACAACTTCAACACCCCAGGGGAAGTGGTCAGTTTCTTGAAAGATACAACTTACAAAATTGATACAAAAAGAAATAAAAAAATCCAAATGGCTCTGTATCTATTTTAAAAATTCATTATTAAAAACCTTCCCCTAAAGAAAACTTTAGACCCAAATGGTTTCACTGGTGAATCCTATCAAACATTCAAAAAATAAATAATACTAATGTACACAAAGCTTTTCAGAAAATACAGGAGGGGGCATCATGGCCCAACTCATTTTTTGAGGTTGGCGGTATCCTAATCTCCAAACTGACAAAGATTTTTTAAAAACACAGAAGAAAAACATGGACCAATCTCCCTCGTAACTATAGATGCAAAAACACTACTGCTGGTGGGAATAAAATTGGCAAACACCCTCTGACGAGGAGTTTGGTAATGTATTTCAAAAGTCTTCATTATGGTGAGGTATGTTCCCTCAATGCCCACTTTCTGGAGAGTTTTTTTTGTTTTTTAATCGCAAATGGATGTTGGATTTTGTCAAAATCTTTTTCTGCATCTATTGAGATGATCATATGGTTTTTATTCAATCTGTTAACGAGGTGTATCACACTGATTGATTTGTGGATACTGAAAAACCCTTTCATACCAAAATGTTTTTATTTTTTTACCCAGTAATACTGCCTCAGTGAATTTTATAAATATTCCCACAGGTTTACCTCCAGGTATGTTAGAACAATTGAAAGCGAAATAAGTGATAAACAATGAGCTTTTTTAGTATGTAAGTGTTCATTTATGGAATACTATTAAAATATTGATATAGATCATTGAAGTGGGAACTGTTTAGCAAACTAAATGAGAAAGTTTGCTTAAAACATATTCCCTTAAGTCCTTGATAGCTATTTTTAGTACGTGCTTGGAAAAAAATAAGTTGTAGAGTACCAGGCAAACTTAATAGTAACTACTTTCTGATGATTGAATCATGGATTTTTTTTTCTTTTTCCCTTTTAACATATTTTCCCAAGTTCAGCAAACATGTATTATTTTAAATAAAAAAAATAGTTCAAATATGCTTATAGATGTGGATAAACACACTTATTTAGTTTTTTATTAATGTTGAGTAATAGTGCCTCTTTTATGAAATTTAAAATTATTGATTTTTGATATGAAAAGTTTGTTTCTAGTTAAGGGTCATTGAGAATGACTAATCCCAGTAATAGAAGCTATTACTTCTATCAGCCTTAAATAAGTAATTGGTACATGTGGTGTATTGTACTGGTAGTACAGAGACATAAAAGGCATGGTTTCAACTGTCTAGTAGAGGTAAAGATATAGCTAATTGTAGCAATTAACTGCCCAGGGCAGAGTTGGCAGGTCCTTCATCTGTGCTCCAGTTCTGACTGATGGGTGGTGACTGCCTGGAGAGATGTATTAAGACAAATTGGGAGGCCATTCCTGGATTCGACTTAAAGTGTGCTGATAGTTTAATAAATGTCTACTCTGAGCAAGGGAGCAGAACAGTGAGGCATTGTGTACGATTCTTGACCTAGTTAGGCAATAAAGGTAATCTTATTTTTACAGATGAGCGTGGGCCACTGAGATGAGCAGTGATGGGTGTGTGCAAGGTGGTAAATTGCAGGCAAGGTCAACGGTAAAGGATTAGGAGATTAGTTCTGGCTCTGGCTTCTGTGAAATCAAGCCATTTCATAGATTCTGTCAGAATGGTCTACATTTCTGTGAGAAAATTGGTGGTTTATTGAAGTATGACTTCCAGATTTTAGCCTCAGGAACCAGATAAATCTAAGTCAGTCTTGATATGTGATTCACGATATTCATTATGTAAATGTATTCCTGGCATGACAGTTTCTGCACATCCAGATTAATTTATCCGTGAGCAGGTAGGATGTTATGGCCACATGGTTGGGGCATAAGAGTGGGAGGGGAGAGAGCAGGGAAAACTTGCCTCTTCTCTGGCATACTCCTCCTGCATTGCAGGAAAGGTCACGTGATGCCATGACATGCCGTCATTTCTGTGTCCCGTGTATGTCTTGCCACATACAGCAGTGTCTGAAATGTGTTCACTCAGCTGGACTATTTAGACTTTTTGACATTTTATTCTTATTCCAGGAAGTTATATCTTGTTGCTGACTAGTGAATTTCTAAGCCTTTGTGATCACTGAAGGGCAGTGACTAACCTTCTCCAAAAGACTGTGTAACTTTCACATAGCTGTTCCCACCCTCTGGGCTCTACTTAACGTGTGTGTGTGTGTGTGTGTGTGTGTGTGTGTGTGTGTGTGTGTGTGTGTGTGTGTGTGTGTGTGTGTGTGTGTGTGTGTGTGTGGTATATGAATGTGTAAACCCACTCCCAGAATATTTCATCCCTCTTAGAGTGAGATTTATTTGCAAGCAGGATTTTTTTCTCCTTACTTCTTAGAAGAGCTCTTAATTTTAGTTTCAAAAAAAATTTGGGGTCTACTGGAACTTCTTACCACTAAGACAGAGATTTAGAACTAGACAGATGAATTTTTATGTTGGCTTCTTGGAAAAATATGTATTTTCCATCCCTCTTGATTTAGAAGCCAACGGCCTTCCTGATTTTTGAGACCCCTGCTCCCCATTTCTACCATTTCAGCCGATGTTTGAAACACAGCCAGAGGCAGATTTCACTCCAGTCCAGCGCAGCCTACTGTATCTTTGGAACAGCTTTGACCCTTAAACATTCCTTATTATAATGGTGATAATTCTGTTCCTTGGGAATCAGGTAAATAGTTAAATACCTCTTTAAACATGAAATGACTTCAGATATTGAAAGAATGCTATCGTGTTGCTCTAAGTCTTTTAAGCTTTCCTATTTTCTTTTTATACTCAGTTCTGTTTTCAGGTCCTTTTTCTTTTGATCATTCTTTAAATATTTCACCCAGAAGTGAGCCCAGCAGTCCAGGGATTGTCTATTTCTGACAGCTATTTTCTATTAATTA
This sequence comes from Lipotes vexillifer, assembly GCF_000442215.2. NCBI lineage: Eukaryota > Metazoa > Chordata > Mammalia > Artiodactyla > Lipotidae > Lipotes > Lipotes vexillifer. The sequence continues at coordinate 114,961 of NW_006777107.1, forward strand.
ATGAAGCCTGATGTGGAGTCCTGATTTGAGGTGTGGTGGAGGAACAGTGTTCATTTCATGCTTCAATCCTTGAATGTAGTATTGTTTGCAGCCCCTAAGTGATTTTCATACTTGCCTCTGTGTTTCTACTCAAGAACTGACTCATATTTATTTCTGTGAAAGTCCATCTTGTCAGATGGGGTTCATCATTTCGACCATCCCTCCCTTGCAGTTTTGTATCATTGGCATCCACGACAGTGGCCACTGTGTTGAGTAGGCTGGAGCTGAGGACAGAATTCCTCTGCAGTCTTCTTGCAGTTAGATCTGTATTAACGCTAGTGGGTTTTGGGTTTGGTTTTAAAATTTTTAGGTAGTCAGTGCTTTTTGATAATATGCTTTTGGGGAAAAGCATATTTAGAAACCATTTTTCTTATTGAACTGTATTTTGCACTTGCATAAAATCTCTGAAGAATCTTGGGGGAAAAACGATTAAGTTTGATTACATTATGTTAGGATATGGTCAGTAACAATGAAAGTACGTATAGAACATATGGAAAGCTGTTAACTACTTAGAATATTGTTGTATTTTTGTCTTTCAAACTTTATTTCTTTGTATCGGTTTGAATAGTGTTGTAAACAATACTTACTTTTGAAGCCTTTTCTAGTGTTCCAAAATACTCTAGTCATAATTACAGAATACTTCAGTGAGTAGGCTTTGGAGAAAGACTGCCTAGGTTGAATACCAGCTCCTGTTGAAATGACCTTGGGAGAGTAAGTTAATCTTTCTGAGCCTCAGTCTGCTTGTCTATAAAAATGTGAATTTAAAAAGTGGCTATCTCTGGACTTAGTTTTAGGAGAAAGTGAATATGAAAACCTAGCAATAAAAAATATGCTCTTGGGCTTCCCTGGTGGTGCAGTGGTTGAGAGTCCGCCTGCCGATGCAGGTGACATGGGTTCGTGCCCCGGTCTGGGAAGATCCCACATGCCGCGGAGCGGCTGGGCCCGTGAGCCATGGCCGCTGAGCCTGCGCGTCGGGAGCCTGTGCTCCGCAATGGGAGAGGCCACAACAGTGAGAGGCCCGTGTAACGCAAAAAAGAAAAAAAAAGGAAAAAAATGCTCTCAGTAAAAGTTATCTTTTATAAGTATTGATATTTTTTAATGTTACAAAATCATTCCAGCTTTTCATAAGACAAAACAATTTTAGCTACAAGTTTATCAATATGTTTTAAAATTAATCGGTGATATGTTTTAATTGTGACTTACAATCCAAGTTGTAGGGTTTTTTTCCGAAGAGGATTACATGCTATAGAAAAAGTTGAATAGCTAAAGTACTTTTCTTTTTATTATTACTGGTCGGGTCCAACCTACTTCACTTGATCTTACAAAACAATGAAAGCCAAAAGTAGGAACTCTGTATTGGTCAAATCCTCCATTAATAATGGCCATGTTTTTATTTCTTGCTTGTGATTTTCTCAAGATTCTATAAAGCTTCCCATCCTGATGAAATTATATTTTTTACTTATCAGTGTAGCTGGTTTTAAGAATTTGAGTCTGTTTTCATAATTATAGTTAGCCTGTGTCTTCAAATGACTCATTATCCTGAAATGCATTTCATTCTCAAGTAATTGTGATGCATAAACCAAGAAATTTTCTGCACATTCAGCTCGTCCTTTTTTTAAGGATTGGCCTCTTCAAGCACAGTATGATACACATTTGAAGTCCTTTTTTATTACACAGTCTCCTTAAATATTAATACTTGTATATATTGTTGATCTGCCCTTTTTAAAAGTAATGTGGTACATTCAAAATTAAGCACTCTTTTACAAAGAAAGATATGCTAAGAAAGGTATACTTCTTACAAGAATGTTACAAGAAATAAACATTAATAGTTGAAAAATGAGAACCCCTGCTTCTAACTTTAAGACAAGGATATAAAATGCACACTGAATATATGTAACATGTATAAATAAATTCCTATATGGCTATAGAGTAGAATTATTACCTGGCATCTCTTTAAAGCAGGGGTCGCCAACCCCCAGGCTGCACAGCAGGAGGTGAGCGAGGGTGAGCCAGTGAAGCTTCATCTGCCACTCCCCATTGCTCCCATTACTGCCTGAACCATCCATTTCCCCCTCCACCCTCCAGTCCGTGGAAAAATTGTCTCCCACGAAACCAGTGCCTGGTGCCAAAAAAGGTTGGGGACCACTGTCTTAAAGCAATAAACATGGGATCAGGGGTCAGTTTAATGGAATGCATAAAATCTTTCACATACATTTTACCTGAGGTTTCCAGGCTTTTAGGAACTTTAAAAGAAAATGAAATCATATTTGTTGTGTATACTCTAGGGGTCCTAGAGACAAATGAGGCTGCTTCATTGATCTCATTTTGAAAATGAAAGATACCGGGGACAAAGTTGCATAGCTTGTTAGCCCTACTTCTTCCCTTAAAAGAAGCTAATGTATGTGGCTTGAACTTCGTCATAAAGGTTAAGCGTCAGTCTATATGGGCAAAGCAAGTCAGTTGGCAGTTTTATGTTTATGATCCTGTAGGCATATAATTATACAACATTTTCAGCAGAAAAAAAAATTGCCCACACTTGACAATGCCACAGTTAAAGCTAGTAATTTTAAAATAAAGCCAAAACACAACAAAAAATACATGCAAAACTTTCACAGTAGTAAAAAAAAAAAAAAAAAAGAAAAAAAGTATTAAAAATTTTCAGGGGACTTCCCTGGTGGCACAGTGGTTAAGAATCCGCTTGCCAATGCAGGGGACACGGGTTCAGCCCTGGTCCAGGAGGATCCCACATGCCGCAGAGCAACCGAGCCCGTGCGCCACAACTACTGAGCCTGCACTCTGCAGCCCACGAGCCACAACTACTGAGCGCAAGTGCCACAACTACTGAGCCCACACACCTAGAGCCCATGCTCCGCAACAAGAGAAGCCACTGCAATGAGAAGCTCGTGCACCACAACAAAGAGTAACCCCTGCTCGCCACAACTAGAGAAAGCCCGCGTGCAGCAACGAAGACCCAATGCAGCCAAAAATAAATAATTAATTAAAAATTCTTTCAGACCATAAAATCTGTTTAAACTGGAAATAGTCTATGCTATATGTATTTACCTCTTATATAAAAGTTAATTTTAACCCATTTATCAAAAGTTCACTCTGATTTAAGAATAACGTGTGTGGTTAAGAAATGGCTTGAGTTAGTGTTACAGATATTGTACATCATAAAATATGTTGGATGTGTAAGTAGACATCAGGTAATTTTAACTGGTTGTTAAAATGTAAGTTTCAGCAGGGGACCCATAGTGATATTAGTTTCTAAAATGAGGACCAAGATGCAAAATTTTCAGAAGACAGTTTGAAATCCAGCTTTGACTTTTAAATTCCTTACCCATATTAAGGGTATAAAAAAACCTAATTTTTGGAGATTAAAGAGAGAAAGGTTTTTATGAAAGAGCATTTTTCTGGAGAGAATGCTGTGCATCCCCCCATTTAGTTGCTTTTCCCTTCACCTCAAGGGGAAAGTGCTTCAGCCAGACTATTTAATGACTTCCTAGGTTTCTCCTTATTAGGTCTTGGTGCTCTGAGTGGAGGTGGGGCTGAAAAAAGCAGGCATTCCGTGGAAATGACAAAAAGTTGGTTGCAGTGGTCATCTTGCACTCCCAGATTTTCTTTAAATGAAGATTCAGGGGTGTTTCCCATAGACTAGGTTGGGCCATAGGCATCAAAGAGTAGGAATGAGGTTGATTCAGATCCTGTTCAGTAGAGAAGTCTGGAGAACATGGGACCTCAGCCGACAAAAAAACTGGATTCTAGATGCTACAGAAGATATGTATGCAAGGCTGGCTTCATGGGTGTGCAGGCTGTGTGGTCACAAAGGGTCATGCACTTAGAAGGACCCTAGACTTGGTTAAAGGATATGCTGTTACCATCTTGAAATTCTTAATAACTTTTAGCAAAGAGCCCATGTTTTCATTTTGTACTGGGCTCTGCAGGTTATGTAGTCTGTCCTAAATTTGTGATTTACATTGGGGAAATTGTAGATGAAGGGTCCCCAGCAGTGAGAAGGGGTGTGTGGCTTTCTCAAGCTACCAAGCACTTCATGGGAAAAGAGTAGGCTTTAAGTATTTGCCGCACCCAGTTGGTAAGGCTGCTTTCTCGACTGAACCAGTCAGATAGAATGCTCCTGTTCTCTCAGCTCCATCTTCTTCATCTTCCTCTACCTGTGGTCCCTTCCAACCCAGAGAGGACTAAAACAGCTAAGAAAGAGGGGGAGAAGATTGGATAAAAGAGAGGTTTTCTTTTTTTTTTTTTTTTTTTTTTTTTTTTAGAAGATGTTGGGGGTAGGAGTTTATTAATTTATTTATTTTTGCTGTGTCGGGTCTTCAGCAGCTATGGCTCACGGGCCCAGCCGCTCCGCGGCATGTGGGATCTTCCCGGACCGGGGCACGAACCCGTGTCCCCTGCATCGGCAGGCGGACGCTCAACCACTGTGCCACCAGGGAAGCCCAGAGAGGTTTTCTTAAACGTGTCCTTCCCAGGTGGTGCAGATCTTAGCTGGGGAAGGGAAGCCATCAGTACTGAAGTTGGATATTCTAATAACCAAATTGAGACTTTTATATTTTAAAGTGACTATAAGAATTGTATTAGATAAAAGTAATTAGAAAAACCATGGGGGCTATCCCAAGTTTTCATCCAGAGGTGGGGGATGAACTACTGCATTGAATAAAAATTAATAGAAAAGTGAAGGACAGAATGAAATTGCTTTTGTAATTGCATCTCTGAAGTGATGCTTATTCAGCTTATTGATTACATAATTGAATTTGAAGAATCTAGAAATACGAAATGTTGAAATGCTTTTTGATTCATAAACCACTTTGACTTTTAAGTGTAAAATCCTCTGAAAGCTAGCTTAAATTTATGGTGAAATTGGACTTTTCTTAAATTGTATTTCCTTAATCTAATTTGGTAATAGGAGAAGAAACATTAGATTTTCCCACTTTTGCACTTGTGTTTATCTACTTTTTGGCTTGCTGGTAGTGGTCTTAAAATGGAATAGTTGAGTTAGTCAACGCAGTTGCCTTTAAATTAAGGAAATGTATGTAATATTTCTTTAGAAAGCATGTTTAATATTTTGGACAATTAAGCTTGATTTATTGTAGTTTAGTTTTTCCACTGGCAGTGACATAGAATAATTTTTTCTGGTAGCTATTCCAAATGACCTGAGTTAGGAAACTGTTGCTTGTTTTCAATATATTTCTACTGCTATTTTCCATATAATGCAAAGGCCATTCACTGTAGGCTAATTATAGAAAATTGCATGTAGTGCCAAGTGGATGTGAAATTTACTTTAACGCTGATGGACTGACATTTAAAGTAAAATGAGGCTATGTTCTTTCCTGGGACTCTGTGAACTATATTTTAATGTCCTTCAATGATGAGAAGACATTTACATCTTCCTAATTTTCTGGAGGTTTTTCTTGTAGTTGGTTACACTTCACAAAATGTGAATATTGTGATTTTTGACATAAAAAAATTCATGAAATATTTTCTTCTTCAAATATTTATAAAATTCTTTCTGTCTGTATAAAACTTGGAGATTTATATTTTGTGATTTAACGTGACGAGGATTATGTGTAATGTAAGTTCTATAAACATATTATTTTGTTTTTGAATTTTTGCTAAAAGTTATTTTGTTGTTGATATTTTTTATTTTACTCTAAATGAGAACAGACTGTACCTAAAATTCAGATCCTTGAAGGAGTAGGCATCATGGGAAAAACTGTATTTGCAGCTTTTGTAATTTAAAAGACAATATTCCAAAAGAAGAAAATTTGAAAGTAGACTGAGTGGCATGGCAGGCTGGTCAGGGTTTGGGGTCACAGTCCCCTTACCTGTCACTCACCACCTGACATCACATGTAAGCTATTACTCATGACAGTTGTGAATACCATTTGGAGCAGTAATCACAGAACCTTCATATAAATAGTCTTCTGTATATTTTCATTTCTTTCTTGAATACATTCCTCTGATTTTGTTCTAGGCTCGCAGGAAGGAGGTATTTATCCAGGAACGGTATGGGAGATTTAATTTAAATGACCCATTCCTGGCACTGCAGAGAGACTATGAAGCAGGTGCTGGCGATAAAGAGAAGAAGCCAGTTTGTACCAACCCCCTCTCCATCCTCGAAGCAGTCATGGCCCACTGCAGAAAAATGCAAGAAAGGATGTCCACACAACTGGCTGCTGCTGAGAGCAGACAAAAAAAGGTATTGAGACTTTCAAACAATTCTTTTTCCCATAACACAGTGTAGAATGAAGAGACCATCTCTGAGGTTGTTGTTTTGTTCTTAAATATTTTCAAGAAGAGTTGGGATAAGGACTTAGGAATTCAAACTACTGACAAATTCTGGTGGCCCTTCTCAAATGTAACTCAAAATAAATATAACACTAAATCATAAAAGAAGTATGACAAATTATGTTTCCCATAATATTTACTGTGATGCTTTCATTAAAATAAAGGATTTTTTTGGGGGGGGGTGGATTTCCCTTTCCTAGTGCACTAAGACATGCTTAACAGATGAGTGATCCAGTAATGCAACCAGGACTGATCATATGGTGGCATCCCCAACTTAGTTTATCCAGTTTTTGTCTCCAGCATTTCTTTGCAACTAGAAATTATTTTTTTTTTTGAAAATGAAAATAGTATGAGAATAGAATGAAAATTTGCATAGTATATGCAGTCTCACAACATGTCATCTTGAAGTTCTGGTTCATCTCAGACTCACCTCTGGGGTCTGATGGTGTGTCTGCTGCAGACCTCCAGGCTCCTATTCACATGTGTTTCATTTAAACCAGGCTCCTCCACCCTCCTCACCTCCCGCACCACACACATACATATTATTGCACATGAACACGTGCTTCAAAGATTCCTAAGTGATAAAAGCTTACTGCGATCAGCCATAAGGAAATAGAAGTTTAAATTTTGTCCTTCTGATATGCTGCTGAGACTACTGATTCCCTTTATTAGAAGAGAGTGAGGAAATCAGAGAAGGTAATGATGTCTAATTACTAGAATTAAAAGTAACATGTTCTTCCAACCATTATTAAAGCATAAATTACAATGTTTCTTCTGTTTGTCCTTTTCAGAGAACTGATTATAGCTCACATTTAACACCTGGTTAACAATTAACCTGAATGCACTATACTGTGTAAATGTCTATGATACTGTCATTGAATGTGTAGGCTTTCTCCCTGTAATTGTATCCTTGCATTAACGTATATATGCCAGCGTTCTGGTATAGGTGTTGAATAAAAGCAAACCTTTTGCTCAGTATGCCACAGGGTAGAAAAATAAAGCACTAGGTAAAATAGTAAAGAATAGAAGGCCTACCCTGCCTGGGAGACCGAATCACACAATTTTACACTGGACTCTGCACACCCTCTACAAAGCCCTGTAGACAGCCACTGAGGTCTCTGGAGCTTTTCAAAAATCCCCACAAACCGCATAAGCAAGAGCCAGTGTGTTTCTGCTGATGTCACTAAAGCTCATTTGTATGTCTTGGATGAGAAACATTTCAATTATGTTCTTAATGTGTCAAATGAGCTATTTCATAATAAAGTACATCTGCTCGGTTTTATGCTGTGTTATCAAAAATCAAGAAAATATTTTTTTATTGTAGTTTTCGTTCAATACATAAAATGCATGCTTTCCTAAATTTTACTTCTGTTTTGCACTTTATCTATCATTCCTCTTATAAGAGAGAAAAAAAATTCATTTCGAGTTGAATCAAAGATTTTATTATCTAGCTGATTTTTTTTTTAATCAGCTTACATCCTGTTTATTTCTGAATGACTGGGTCATTTCCAACCTGGCTGGAAGTGAAAGGAAATTGTTTCTGTCCTAGGGGTCCTGAGAGGCTAGTATGAAATGAGCCAGTGATCTGTCTCCCGTCTATAATGGGGATACAGGAGTCCTTTATGGCCAAATTCACTGGCTGTGCAGTCTCAGTGAAGGGTCTGTCCGAGAGGCAGTGCTACCCTTTGTCCCTAAAGGATATTCTATTACAGTTGATTGTAACATGTGAGAAGAGTTACAGTTTGTATTCTTATCCCAAGTCTTTATTTATGAAGAAAGTATTAGAGCAGCTAATAAGGCCAGTAACAACAAAGTCATTTTAGCAACAAAATTACCTGTCACCTTTACTCTTGAAAGTAAATATATTAACCAGACATCTTCAGTTCTCTTGCATGTAGAGTAAATTGGAGCTTTAGAAATCTAAAAGCATTAAGACAGAAAAATCCATTATTTTAAATGAGTCCAGGTCTTTAAATCACTGCCACAGCAAAAGTCAGGGAAAGCAAAGTTCCCATTATCTACAATTCAAGTATTTATTATCTGACACTGGGCATAGCTCTGTGGTGATTCTAAGACATTTGGCCTGAACGCTGCTCTGGTTGCCCTCTCAAGGCGGGAGAAGAGACTTCGTGCTCATTGATGCGTTGGTTCCTGCCGAGACCACTTA
>NW_006777107.1:123512-166890 GCF_000442215.2 Lipotes vexillifer
ACTAATAGGAGGGTTAACTGTTTGGTAATTTGTGTGCCAGGAAAATTTGGGTAAGAGTCAATTTGGCAAATGGCCTGAGCCTCAAGCCACTTTGAATAAGCTAATGAGTAATCTTCATGGGGCACTTTGCCTCTGGTAATATACTCCCCCGTTTAGAACCAGTAACCTAGGGTGCTTGTTATTTGGGTTTTTATTATTTATCTTATGCATCATCTGTTAATACAGCTTCTTTTCTAATTTATTTTCAGTCATTTTATTCATACATAGTATAATTTCTAGCCCTGAGATAGGAAGGATCTTTTAATTTGATCAGAGCCTTTAAAAGAAAGAAGCCAAAATAACAACTAGGAAATTCAGAAGGGGACAGTTTTTTTCACCAGAGGAAAAACTAAACGTAGTTCTGTGTATTAGACAGAGCTCCTTCTAGGCGGCCGCTCAGTATGATGTGGTCAGTTGCATGCTGGTAGCTGCGTCAGGCAGAATTTGTAGTTGCGAGCAAGTGAATCCAGTATTCTTGAGTTAAGCAGAAACAGCATTTATTTGTTCGCTTACAGCATGGTAGAGCATGGCTGGGAGAACTAGGGGACAAGCTTGTACCAGCCAGCATCACGGACAAATGCTCACCGTAGATCTAGTCTGCTGTGGCTGATCCTTCTGCTGAGAGCTAGATACTGAAGCTTGTTGACACCAGACAGCACCACTGCCGTCACTGCTCTGGGTCTTGAGTGGTGCCTCCCCTGGCCCTGCTTCTTTGCATTACTCATTTCCTAGTTGAAGCCTAAGAGCAGGTGCATTTGATTGGCCACCCTTAGGCCCCATGCCCTCTCCTTAGCTACAAGACTGGGAAAGCAACTATTGGCCATATTTAACTACTATAGGAGAGAACCAGAGGTGGAGAATTCTCCTGACATAGGAAGGAGTTTCAGGTGCTAGACAACCAAAGAAATGACAAGTGGACGAGAAAAGAGCAATCACAATATGCGTTTTGTTTATTTCATAGGCCTTTTTCTTCCCATTATAAATAATTGTAATTTGTTTTGCCGTTTGTATGCACTGTTTTCTACTTCATTATGTAATGGTTATAACATACAAATATAATTTAGTTTTAAATTGTTTTCATGATTTTCATTCAAGGATAACATGGTAGAGAAACAGCTAAAATAACATTTTTAGGAAGAATGTTTAGGACGCTTTGTACATGAATGATTGTTTTTAGCTCCTTCCTGAGTCTTTTTTTTTTTTTTTTTTTCTTTTTTTTATTTTTATTTTTTCTTCGATACGCGGCCTCTCACTGTTGTGGACTCTCCCGTTGCGGAGCACAGGCTCCAGACGTGCAAGCCCAGCGGCCACGGCTCACGGGCCCAGCCGCTCCACGGCACGTGGGATCCTCCCGGACCAGGGCATGAACCCGCGTCCCCTGCATCGGCAGGCGGACTCTCAACCACTGCGCCACCAGGGAAGCCCCCTAGTCTTTTTTGTATAACGCATTATTACGTTTCAAGATGCATTTGGACTCCCCAGGAGCACTGCAGAGTGAGCATTAAGGGGAGCTGGAGACTGAGGTCTGCAGCTCTGAGCAGGGATTTAGAGGAGAGAACAACTTGCCTCATCCATGTCTTCCCTTCTGTCTTTTGAAACTAGATCAAGAGGAAGGGGCACTTCGTCCCAATTTACCCCCCCCCCCCCCCCCCCTTTCCCCTTTGGTAACCATAAGTTTGTTCTCAAAGTCTGTGACTAGGTTCATGAGAACCATTTTTTTAGAGGGTTGGGATAGGGAGGGTGGGAGGGAGATGCAAGAGGGAGGGGATATGGGGATATATGACTCACTTTGTTATATAGCAGAAACTAACACACTATTGTAAAGCAACTATACTCCAATAAAGATGTTAAAAAAAAAAGAGGAAGGGGCAGATGAGAACTACAGAGCCCAACTGCTGACTGGTAGCTCCAGCCCCTATAAAGGAGAAAATCTCAATATGTTTCATCGTTATGTATTTGTTTACCAGGATTGGGCAGGTGCCAGTGAGGGTGACCGTGTGGAAAAGAGGACAAGGGTGCAGTGAGTGTTAAAACATGTGAGGGAGTAATAAAGAATATAATAAAATGTCATAAGAATATTTTGTGGTTGTGACACATGCAGTCTGCTTTCTCATTTTACAGATGACCATAATTGCTTGCCTCTCTCTTTTACGCTTTGATTTAGAACTGATCGCCTTTACATTGCTGCTCTGTTCCACCTACAGAGCTTTTCCTTTCATTCTGGAAAAAACAGTTGTTTGGTGCTCCCTTCATTCAGAGCTCCCAGTCTGGGTGCTATTCTTGGAGCAACCACCCACTTCCTCACTACCAGTGAAGTTGTGTTAGTTCTTCTAAGCTCTTCCACATAATCCGCTGCTTTTTGCAAAAGGCTTTGGTAATACTGCTCCATGCAAAATTCCCCTTCAGCCATGACTTGGAAGTGGTTGTGAGTAGATATAAATTGGACAATAGTAGAACAGAGTCAGCTGGAACTCTGTAGTCTTTATACACAAGAGGCTGTGGTTCCTTTATAATCTCCTCAGTGTGCAGTTTAGTTGGGGGTGTCTGTTCCTACCCCTACCCATCAGGTCCACAGTCACTGCTCAAAATTGTCCCAGATTTGGCCAGTGAGAGAGAGCCCTTTCAAGCTACTCATTTTGATATATTCCCATCATCCTTTGAGCACTTCCTTATTTTCTTACAGCAGGGTATTTTTTTTCTTGCAGGCTCATCATACACTTTTCTTTTCCTTAACCCCTGCAGTTAGCTCTTACTCCCAGAAGCTGTTACTTCCATTCCTTTTTAATGGAAAATGGTGTTTAGAAATGAAACTAAAGCTAGGAAATGATGTATAATTATCATATTTATACATACATTTTATATACACACAAATCTATATTTTATTTATCTATAGTTCTGTCTGTATGAAACCATGAGTTCGTACTTATATTGACACCTCTGATTCTAATCCAAAACCATAGGGGGTACATTCTTGTCCTTTCTCTATTTAAAACTAACTTCTCCAACAGTGAGAAAGCTGGAACCCATTATACTTCAATATGTTACTCGTGTACTCCAGCCTAGAACACACAGAGAGTAGTTTCAGAATTATTAATCCATAGCACTATAAAAAGCAAACATGCAAACCTGGAATTTACTATTGTTTATAGCTTTTAAAGAGATATTTACATTAAAGTGAAATTTACATCTTAAGCACACAAATTGATGTTTTAAAAATGCATATAGTTGTGTAAGCTGTACCCCTTACAAGATAGAAAATGTTAACATTACCATAGAGAGTTTCCTGGAGTGTCTTCTCCATAAATCCCTCCCCAACTTCAGGCAGCCACTGAACACTTCTGATTTTCTCATCATGGATTAGTCTTACCTTTATACTACAACTTTAGGTAAATGATGACTGTAGTTAAATAATAAGCCTTAAATGCACAAACCACAAGTCTTTCAACTTTGTTATTCTTTATAAAAATTGTTTTGGCTGTTCTAGGTCGTTTGCATTTCCATAAAAATTTAAAATCAATTTGCTGGTTTCTCTGAAAGTTTTCAGGGATTGAAGTTTCATGGACCCTTTAATATGTTGAGAATTGGCATCTTTAACAAAATTGAGTCTTCCAACCCATGATTATAGTATTTTTCTTCATTTTTTTCAGGTCTTCATGGTTTCTTTTAGCAGTGTTTTACTGTTTTTAGTTTAGTAGTCTTAAATGTCTTTTGTTGGGTTTATTTCTAAATATTTGATTCTATTATAAACACAATTAAGTTTTTGCCAAACATTTGTTGCTAGTATACAGGTATTCAGTTGATTTTTTGTATGTTGACATTGTATCCTGTGATCTTGCTTATCAGTTTTAGCAGTTGTTTTGTATATTTTATATGATTTTGTAGGTAAACAAGCATGTTACCTATGAACAGAACCCATTTTACTTTTTCCTTTCCAAATTGCCTGCCTTCCTCTTTTCCTTTTTTTCCCCATCATTGCACTGACTAGAACCTCCAATACAATGTTGAACAGAAATAGTGAGAGCAGACTTCAGAGGCTTTTCCTTTACTTAGGGGGAAAACAGTCTGTTTCATGGTTAAGTATGATGTTAGCTGTACTTTGTTATAGATGCCCTTTATCTCATTAAGGTTTCATTCTATTCTCTGTTGAGTGGTTTTTATCATGATGGAGTTTTGAATTTTGCAAAATGGCTTATCTTCATCTATTGCTGTAGTCATGGTTTTGTGCTTTATTTTTTTAATATGATGAATCACACTAATTGATTTTCAAATATTAAACCAACTTGGATTCCTGGGGTGAACTTCAGTGGGTCACCTTTTATTACTCTTTTTAAATATTGCTGGATTCAGTTTGCCTATATTTTGCTAAGGAGTTTTGTGTGTGTGTTCATGAGTGATAATTTTTCTGTAAATTTTAAAAGAGTACTTGACTGGTTTTGATATGAAAGTAATCCTGGATTCATAAAGGAAAATGGAAGCATTTCCTTCTTTATTTTCTGAAAGGGCTTGTGTGAGTTTGGCTTTCTTTAATGTTTGGTAGAAGTCACTAGTAAATCAATGAGTTAGAGGTTTTCTTTAGGGGAAAATTTTTATTTCTGAATTCAGTTTCTCATAAAGATATAAAGCTATTTCAATCTTTTATGCCATTTTGTGTCAATTCTGAAAGTCGTGTGTTTCAGAGGAATTTGTTTTGTTGAATTTATTGGCACAAGGTTTTCATTATTATCCTTTTAATATTCATTCCATAGTGGTACCCCATCCTTTATTCCTTTTATTTGTAATTTGTGTTTTTCTATATTTCTTAATCTGTTCTTTAAATGTTTAACAATGTTAATGATATTTTATTTGAAAAACAACTTTTGGCCTTGTTAATTTCTCTGTCACTTGTCTCTTGTATTTCATTGATTTTTACCTTTATTTCTTTCCTTTTATTTTGTCTTTCATTCACCTAACTTTTCCTCGCTTCTTAAGGTAACACTTAGATGATTGATTTGAGACAACTCTTGTTTTTTAAAAAATTTTATTTAAGTATAGTTGATTTACAATGTTGTGTTTAATTTCTTCTGTACAGCAAAGTGACTCAGTTATACATTTATATATTCTTTTACTTTTGTGTGTGTGTGTGTGTGTGTGGTACACGGTCCTCTCACTATTGTGGCCTCTCCCATTCTTCTTTTTTTAAAATTTTATTGAAGTATAGTTGATTTCCAATGTTGTGTTAATTTCTGCTGAACAGCAAAGTAACTCAGTTATAGGTATACATATTCTTTTCCATTATGGCTTATCACAGGATATTGAATATAGTTCCCTGTGATATACAGTAGGACCTTGTTGTTTATCCATCCTGTATATAATAGTTTACATCTGCTATTTCCAAACTCCAGTCCTCCACCCCCACCCACTTCCCCACCCCCAGCAAACACAAATCTGTTTTCTATATCTCTGAGTGTTTTTGTTTTGTAGACAGGTTCATTTGTGTCGTATTTTAGATTGCACATATAAGTGATATCATATGGTATTTATCTTTCTCTTTCTGACTTACTTCACTTAGTATGATAATCTCTAGGTCCATCCATGTTGTTGCAAGTAGCATTATTTCATACTTTTTAATGGCTGAGTAATATTCCATTGTGTGTATGTATATGTGTGTGTGTGTGTGTGTGTACACACACACACACACACACACACACACACACACACACACCCCCCATATCTTCTTTATCTATTCATCTGTTGATGGATCTTCTTTACCTATTCATCTGTCAGTGGACATTGAGGTTGCTTCCATGTCTTGGTTATTGTAAATAGTGCTGCTGTGAACATAGGGGTGCATGTATCTTTTCAAAATATAGTTTTGTCTGGGTATATGCCCAGGAGTGGGATTGCTGGGTCCTATGGCAACTCTCTTTTTAGTTTTTTGAGGAACCTCTATACTGTTCTCCATAGTGGCTGCACCAATTTACATTCCCACCAACAGTGTAAGAGGGTTCCCTTTTTTCCACACACTCTTCAGCATTTATTATTTGTAGACTTTTTAATTATATCCTTTCTGACTGGTGTGAGGTGATACCTCATTGTAGTTTTGATTTGCATTTCTCTAATTAGTAGTGATGAGCACCTTTTCATGTGCCTGTTGGCCATCTATATGACTTTGGGAGAAAACTCTTCTAATGTAAGCGATGAAAGATATGTTCGTCTGTATCCTCTGCTCTATCTGCCTTTAAATACTCCTCTTTCACTGCATCCTACAAATTTTGATATTTTTTATTTTCAATCAGCCCAAAATATATTCTAAGTTCCTTTGTGATTCCTTCTTAAACTTTTGTACTATTTAGAACTATGTTTTATTTTTGAATTTTGGGGTATTATTCATATCTTATTGTGATTTATTTACAATTTGATTCTGCTGTGGTCAGAGAACATATTCTGTAACATTTTAATTTTTTGTAATTTTTTGGTGATTTTTAATAGCTCAGCAAGGGCATCTGGGAAGACTGCATCATCTGTTGTCCTAGGGTATTCTGTTCCATAGTGTCAGTTAGGCCAGGTGATTTTCATAGTGTTATTCGGAGCTACTGTATTCTTGCTGGTTTTTTTTTTTTTTTTGCGGTACGTGGGCCTCTCACTGTTGCGGCCTCTCCCGTTGCGGAGCACAGGCTCCGGACGCGCAGGCTCAGCGGCCATGGCTCACGGGCCCAGCCGCTCCGCGGCACGTGGGATCTTCCCGGACCGGGGCACGAACCCGTGTCCCCTGCATAGGCAGGCGGACCCTCAACCACTGCGCCACCAGGGAAGCCCTCTTGCTGGTTTTTTAATATAGATGAGAGAAAATTGTTATAGATTTGTCTTTCTCCCTTCTGTCAGTTCTCGCTTCATGTATTTTGGAGATAATAATTCAGCCATCATTTATATTGTAGTTTCTCTGTATGTAATGTGTCTTTTTCTCTGGCTGCTTTCAATATCATTTCTTATCTTTGTTTTCATCTTTTACTCTGATGTGCCTAGGTATGGTTTTCTTTATCCTGTTTTGGGATTTCTGAGCTTCATGGATATGTAAGTTTGTTTTCTACCAAATTTGTGAATTTGGGGGCCATTTTTTTCTTTTACTATTTTTTCTTCCCCATTCTCTTTCTTCACCCTTTGGAAATCCAGTTATGTGGAATTTAGACCACTTTATATTGCCCTGCAGGTCACTGAAGTGCTCTTCACTTTTTCAGTCCCTCTTTTCTGTGTTCCTCAAATTGGATACTTTCTTTTGCTCTATGTTCAAATTCATTGTTTTTTCTTTTCTTTTTAAGTTTTCCTCTCTCAAATTTTCTATTAAGCTCATTCAACTTTTTTTTTTCATTTTAGTTATTGTGCTTTTCAGTTCTAGACTTTCCATTTGTTTCTAGTTTGCATTTCTATGCTAAGACTCCTATCCTGTTCAGTCACTGCAACTATATTTTCTTAGAAAATGGCTGCTTTCAGATTCTTGTTTGCGAATTCCAGTATAGATCATCTTAAGATCAGTTTCTGTTTGAGTACATTTCTCTTGACAATGGATCACCTAAAATACGTTTTTTGCATGCCCAGTAATTTTTTATTGCATGCTAGACATTATGGATGATGTGGTACAGAGACTGTGGATTCTGTTATCTTCTGAAGAGTGTATTTCTAGTAAGTAGTTAACCTGGTTAGATTCATACTCTGAACTCTGGCTTTTTGCAGTTGGCAATAGCTGAAGTATTTGCTCAGTTCTCCATTCAGCAGCCACCTCTGTCATTCAGTATGGAATCTCTCCTACGAATGTATAATTCAAGAGTTAACCAGTGATGCTGGTGAGGTTAGTTGCAGTGGCTCCAGTTGCTTTCATCCTCTGGCCCCTCAGGCCACTGTAAGGGGTGCTTTGTGCTTGAGCTCCTGCTGCCAGAGCCTATCAGCACAGGGAATAGCCCTCACTTGAAAAGCTCTACAAGGGGAAATCTCATCCAGTGCTGTTGACTTATTCCTAATGGGAAGGTGTACTCCTCTCCTATTTTTATCACTTTTATTGCTCTCCAGAGCCTTCAAATAGTTATTTTCTTAATATGTTTTCAAATGTTTATCGTTATTATCTGCAGGAGAAGATAGTCTAATAAAAGTTGTTCACCATTACTGGTAGTGGAACTTTCTCTGATGTACTTTGTATTGTTATATTATAATTGCTATCAAACTTATAAAAACATCATCTGTATTTTTAATATGGTCAACTCTCTAGATCTTTGTTTGCCTGTTAAATGTGTTTTCAGAGGAAAAACACTGTAAAACTGACATTTTAAAATAGCACAAATAGTTATTATGTTGTGAAATGAAAACTTAACATTTTTTAGTGCCAGGCACAATGGTAGATACTTGACATGTGTTTGCCTCATTTAATCCTGTAAAGTAATGATTGTCATTGCTCTGTTGTGCAGATAAGAGAACCAAACAGAACTGAACTTTAGAGGGAAAACTTATCAAGGTGACACGGCCAAGAAGTTGGGATTAGAACTTAGTACTATAGTTCTTACTCTTTCAAGGACAAGAACTTTGTCTCTGGGCCAGAATAGTCAAGGAATTTTTTTTAATATAAAAATTAGTTTTTAAGTATGGGAATATGTTTATATACTGATTGGAAGGAGCTGATAGAGAGACAGACGTTTAATATTTATAAAGAGCAGTGTGACCACTGATGGAGCAAGTCAGAGGTGACAGGGAGTAATGAAGTTAATTGTTGAAGAAAGTCTGACCTTCAGCAGATGGAAACCTCTCTCCCTTAGAGTGAAGGGAAGGACATATGGATTGGAGTGGCTATAAAAAAGCTTAAGGGACGAGACAGGATGTAGAGGGAGTGAGTTAGTCTGAATTTTCTTGATAAAAGAGTCTATTAGGGTAGACTGAGAGTCTCTTGAGTTCTCATTGGGTGAAGTATTGGGGAGAGTAGCAGAGGTTTAAATATTCCCTGACGTAGTAAATGGTAGAGGAGGCTAAACAGAGTTCGGTAGAGTGATTGATGGCTGGGGCTCAGAGCTCACTTGAGTTTGGAACCATGTGTTGTAGGTGCATGGTTATGTGGTTTCCTCTGTGCTTTGCTATCTGTAGTGAGATTGAAAAGACTCATGTTCCTCCGAGATCGGATTTATAAGGCACGAATGATGGAAGGACAAAGATGCAGAAGAATTATGGGTGCTTTTATAGGAGTATAGTCTTCTGTATAAATATCTGAGATTAGTTGAGTTGATCTCCTGTTGGAAGTCTTTAATTCGATTCTAAAATGTAAGATGAAAGTTATTTCAAAAATAAAGTGTGGGACTTCCCTGGTGGCGCAGTTGTTGAGAGTCCGCCTGCCGATGCAGGGGACGCGGGTTCGTGCCTTGGTCCGGGAAGATCCCACATGCCGTGAAGCGGCTGGGCCCATGAGCCATGGCCGCTGAGCCTGCGCGTCTGGAGCCTGTGCTCTGCAACGGGAGAGTCCCCAACAGTGAGAGGGCCATGTACTGCAAAAAATAAAATAAAAAGTGTGATGACCCATAGTATAGAAATACTATGGGCAGCCTGTGTGATGTGGTGGGAAAAACTTGAGACCGTTGGAAACCTGAATGAGTGCTGGGATCCTGACATGGAATAACTGGATGACATCAGGGAAATCGCCAACTTGGCCTCTAGTTAGTTGTTTTAGAAAGTGCAGGTAGCCCTTAAATTCTACAAGAAAACGTTTTTTTCCACCTTCAGAGATAAGTTAGGAAAATCATATTTTAAAAATAAACTGAAAATTGACCCGATATGTGCTTTTTCCTATGTTGCTATAAGAATTTGGAAGGGGAGGGGGTAATACAAAACATATTTAATATTTTCTTTATAGCTCTAATTTTCTGTATGCCTTCCATAGTAACCTATTTCTTGATGCATTTAGAAGAGTTAAAAGTGCTTTAGCTATTAATAAGTCCAATTTTCTGTGAGGCACCCAGATGAATAAAATATACATATACATCTAGTATAGGACAGCACTATTGTTTCCCAAATCTTACGTAATCTACTTATGAAGTCACCCCCAAATTTCATATAGTAGAGTAGAGTGTATGTGTATGGATAGTTGTCTCTAATTATTCTTGGGGAAAAGTAAGTGAATCATACCTCTGACTGCTGGTTGGGCAGTGAGCCGTTCTCTGCTTTTGGTCTCGTGCGTGACTGAGGGGAATGGATTTCATGGTGAGGAACAGGAGCACGTTCTCAACTGATGGATCATATGTGAGCGTTTCCTTCCTCTGTCACTGACGACTTGGAACTGGATTGAATAATCCCTGTCTCTCTTGAGAGTATATTTGTGTTTAACATCTGGGGGTTGCAGGAATCCTTTCCATGTCTTTCATCAGGTAGATCTACTTTAACCTTAAACTGTAAGGCCCTTTATGGACCACCAAGGGAAAGTTTCTCTAGTTGAGAAGGTAAGCCATGTGGACCGGCCTGACGACTACAGCCAGCTTGGGATGTATCCCTCACAAGCACCTCATGGCAGATGTTTCCTGGAGAGAAGTGAGAAACCTGGGCGAACATGTTAGAATGGTGCATCTGTAAGGCCTTCGTATCCAAAAAGTCCATCAGCCTTTGGAAGTTTGATGTCTTTGTGAACTGTGTTGATTTCATTCGTTCAATCAGTAGTTTGTTGATTTCATTCATTCAATCAGTAGTTTATTAAGCACCACTGTGTGCCAGAGACTGTTCTAGGTCTTGGGGATACAGCAGCAAAGAAGTCACAGTCCCTGCCCTCGTGGAGTCCTGTTGTAGTTGAGGTAGGCAGGTGCTAACCAAAGAGTGCTAAGTACAAGGGTGGGAAGGACTGTTGTCTTCCACAGGATGGTGAGGGCAGCCTCGCTGTGAAGGTGACAGTTGAGCAGAGTCCTGAAGGAAGTAAAAGAGCCAGCCTTTTGTGCCGTTGGGTGTTTTTGTGCATATTAGAAAACGCCACCTGGAGGTTTAAAAGTTTTTAAAAGCTTCTTCTCTGTGTTGATCAGTTAAGCAAATGTTGCTTTGGAAAGCCTAAATCCTAGGGACCTGTGGCTCAGGGAGCAGACAGAGCCTTTTTCCTAAAGGAAAACGCACCCTTCTTTCCAGGCAGATACAACCCCAGGCCTGGGCAGACGCGTGGTGAGAAGGCAGAGCAGGATTTCAGTCCCTCTCACCCCTGCAACCGGTCACCCTTGTGCAGTGCGCAGACTCCTCAGTACAGGCACCCTGTGTGATGCGTGGTGGTGGAATTTCTTGGCAGAGAGAGCAACAACATCAGAGACTCTGAGGCAGGATGATGTTCAAGAAACACCGGGGAGACCAGTGTCATGGGAGCCAAGTGGGCAAAGTGGGATTAAAGGAGATGAGGTCAGACTTGGGGTTCACTGATACTGATTTTATTTCTAATAAGATATTTCTTATATATTAGTTCAAAGAACTTTCATATGTGATTTTACATGATTTTTACAGCAACCCATCATAAGCTCAAAGAAGTTTACAAAAAACTAAGTAATATGATCAGCAAGTATAGGAGTTTAGAAATTAACTGAAGTCCTCTGTTTTCAGCACTTTTTATTAAACAGTGCCTCAAAGATGAGTAATTTTAAGGCATTAAACCTTAAAAAAAAAAAAAAATCAGTTCCCTAACAGAGTTCTGTTTTTGCAAAGCAGACTGAACTCTGTGTTGTGATTTTGAAGCATCAGGTAACTATTCTCCTTTTCTACAGTTAACTTTAATACATTAATTTTTTTTTGTCTTGCTGTAATTTAGATGTTTTTTGTAAAACCATTTACATCTAGTTTCTCATTTTAATGAGTCTCTAAACTATTATCTGTCATCTCACGACACATTTCAGAAATGTGGTACTTTAACCCAAACCATGTAATTGTTACAAAATTAATAAAAATCTCTCCACGTCTTTGGCTGAAAGAATCCTCTGCCTATTAATCAGGGCTGTCCTGTGCATTTCTTTCAGCTGGAGATGGAAAAGCTTCAGCTCCAAGCCCTTGAGCAAGAGCACAAGAAGCTGGCCACCCGCCTGGAGGAGGAGCGAGGCAAGAACAAGCACGTGGTCCTGATGCTGGTCAAGGAGTGCAAGCAGCTCTCGGGCAAAGTCCTAGAGGAGGCCCAGAAGCTAGAAGAGGTGATGGCCAAACTGGAAGAGGAGAAGACGACGACGAGTGCGTTAGAAGAGGAACTCGCCGCTGAGAAACAAAGAAGCACAGAAATGGAAGCTCAGATGGAAAAGCAGCTCTCAGAGTTTGACACAGAGCGGGAACAGCTTCGTGCCAAGCTGCACCGAGAAGAAGCACACACCACTGACCTCAAAGAGGAGATAGACAAGATGAAGAAGATGATCGAGCAACTGAAAAGGGGAAACGACAGCAAACCCAGCCTCTCTCTCCCCCGGAAGACAAAAGATAGACGTTTGGTCTCTATATCTGTGGGAACAGAGGGACCGATGACGAGATCTGTTGCATGCCAGACAGACCTAGTGATAGAGAGCACTGACCCCGTGAAGAAGTCACCTTTGACCGTGCCTGTAAAGCCTGCCATGGGGAGCCCCCTAGTTTCCGCCAATGCGAAGGGGAATGCGTGTGCCAGTGCCGACTTGGTCAGGCCAGGTATCGACAGGCAGGCTTCCCACGGTGACTTGACTGGTTCCTCTCTGCCCACTGTCCCACCTCCAAGCGCAAACAGAATTGAGGAAAATGGACCGAGCAGCGGCTCAACACCAGATTTAACCAGTAGTGCGTCCCCGCTTCCCAGCACCGCCGCCCCGGCCGCTGGGCACACGCCTGCCCCACCTCCTCACACTTTACATTCACCGTGTGCCAACGCGCCTCTGCATCCAGGCCTGAACCCGCGAATCCAAGCGGCTCGGTTTCGATTTCAGGGCAATGCTAATGACCCAGACCAAAACGGGAACACTACCCAAAGTCCTCCATCCAGAGATGTGTCTCCTACAAGTCGTGACAACCTAGTGGCCAAACAGCTAGCTCGGAATACTGTGACCCAAGCACTGTCAAGATTTACGAGCCCTCCAGCGGGAGCACCCCCGAGACCTGGAGTGCCCCCCACGGGGGACGTTGGCACCTACCCGCCGGTCGGTCGGACCAGTTTAAAGACTCCCGGTGCCGCACGAGTTGACAGAGGAAACCCTCCTCCCATCCCTCCCAAAAAGCCAGGGCTCTCCCACACTCCTTCTCCACCGCACCCGCAGCTCAAGGTTGTCATGGATAGCAGCAGGGCCTCCAATGCAGGGGCCAAAGTTGATAACAAAACTGTGGCTTCGCCTCCTTCCAGTTTGCCACAAGGGAACAGGGTAATAAGTGAGGAGAATCTCCTTAAGTCTTCCTCCCCTCAGCTGCCACCAAAACCATCCATAGATTTAACTGTGGCACCTGCAGGCTGTGCCGTTTCAGCCCTGGCCACGTCTCAGGTGGGTGCCTGGCCTGCTGAAACCCCTGGACTGAACCAACCTGCATGTTCAGAAAGTTCCCTTGTCATTCCCACCACCATTGCCTTTCGCTCTTCCATAAACCCTGTTAGTGCCTCATCCTGTAGAGCAGGTGCCTCAGACAGCCTCCTGGTAACAGCATCAGGTAAAGGGATTGGAATGTTATACCTTCTTGAAGAATGTGGCCTGTCCTCTCACTTGCCTTTGTTTCCTTCACATTGCCTTGAAACGTTTTTTTTTTAATTTGATACTTTTTTTTTTTTTTTCCTATTTCTTTCCTCTCTTTTTCTGTGTTTTTCTCTAAAGGCTCCGGGGTATGGTGATTCATCTTGCTATATGAATTGTGGTTTTGTTATGCTAAGTGTTGTCTTCTTTTAAAAATAACCTGAAAGTAGTGGTTTGGAGCACATGGAGACCATTAATTTAGAGACACTGAAGCATTTCCATGGGAGGAAGGGCTCGTCCTTCTTATTAAATATCTGTCTCAGAAGACTTCACTATTAGTGAGCCATCGCCAGACAGTCAGTTCTGTCCCTTCTGAGATGACATTTGAAAGAATGCTTTCAAGTAGTTCTTGACACTACAGTCAACCTTGGATTATCAAATTGATTAGAGGTGTTCTGTAATTGGTATATCCTAAGTTTTAATATCAGTTTGGTGTTTATTTTTTTAACCTCAAAAATAGTGTGTATATTTGTAAATCTCTGTTCTAAGTTTAGTTTGTTTCAGAAGTTATTTAGAGCTGTCATCTCCTAACACTTGAGCACAGATGGATAACACAGCATGTGGGCTGTATTAGAGAAGGTTTCCATTGCAGATGTGGTTTATGAAGTCACCGAATCTGGGACTCTTGAACAAAGAATCGATAAAGACCTGGATTTTTCCCTTTCGTTATATAGCACTAGAGGAAGTATTGCTTTTTATTGGCATTCATCTTTCACTGAGTAAATGTGGCTCTAAAATAATGTTACGGTGTCATAGTTCTGTGGAACCTTTGCAGGGTCTCTTCTACCCCAGGATCTTAGTGGTTAGTAGAGACTGTTGGTTCTAATGAGAGGGAACTTGAAGAATTAAAGGAAGATTTGAGCTGTGTTATATTTAAAATTTAGGGAGAAGCATGGGAATAAGAAAAACAGGTAGTACTGTACTTGCTAATTATCAGGTAATGAGAGCATTATAACGGGACTTATTTATCTGATTATAAGCTGTCTCCTTGAAATTAAGCTCTTTGAGAGGCTAGATTCATATTTTAAGGGGCAAAATTGGGAATTGGAAACAGCATGGACTTTGATGTCAGTCAGATCTGCCTTGGAATCTAGGCTCTGCCATTTACAGCTGTGTGTTTTGGGAGATTTTTCTTGAACTGAGCAACTTTTCTCATCCTTAACATGGAGCTTTTGCTGCTCATATTGGGGAGGGTGGCTGTTAGGAGGATTTAATATCATAACGTACAAAGAGCATGGTATTGAGCTTAGAGCAGCATGAGTGATGAACAAAAAGAGGTGATAAGACTGCTTCAATTTACTGTTGCTTAAAGCATTTTGAAAATTTGCTTTAGAATTGACTCTGGTATTGCTTTGGGATGTCTTTCCAGGCATTGAGCATTCCATATTTTTTTTTAATCTAAAATGGTATTACTGAGCTGGATGGCCTTTCTCATGGCCTAAAATGATGTTAGCTGTTTCCCACAAGTTAAATCCACCCTCAAAGGAGGAATCTTTGCTACCATTCAGGAGCATCAGAGAATGTGCTGTAAGGACTTAAGGTCGTTGCAAAACACAAGTTCCAAAAATGTTTGGGGACATGGCAGTGCTGTTGACATAAATGCATAGATTATAAGACAGAAAACACTTCCTGGGATATATGAATTTTGCCAGTTTTTTAAAAAATACAAAGCCACCTTTGCTTTATACCCCAGTGCTTTGCCAGTAGTTGCCTTGGTCGTTACTGTGCTCCAGGGTTCAGCTCCAAATGCCCTTTGTTTCCCATGGAAAAGCTTTAAAATCAGGATCCGTGACTGAAGAACTTTTGACAGCAGGATTTTAAGTTAACCTTTAAAGTCAGAGAATTCCTAGTCCATTATTTATTCACTAAAATGCCCTGCCTAGGATACAGTGGGATTTTGGATAAAGGAACCATAACTCCTCTGAAAAAACGCCTTTGCTTGTGTCTAGAGAACAAAAGAGGATAAATAGTGGAACCAAAGAAATAGCAGTCGCTGAAGATCCGTGAAACTGGTTCCTCATTTTCTGTTCTCTGATTTTGCAGTTTGGCCAAAATATTCTTAGAACTGCAGGATTGCATTTGGTGCGGTAACAAGCTTTTTTGACGTTTGATTATAAGATATAGTTTATTAGGAGAAAATGGAGGCAGTGGAAGTTGTTAGTCATCAGCAAGAATTTACTGAACATCCATTCTATTGGGGGATAGAAATGTTATTGCAGTTACATAGTTGAGGTGTATAACTCAACTGTGGATGTAGGTCAACCTAAACTTTCCAAATGAGATATAGGATTTCACCTGTTTTCCATTTAGATGCCCCTATTTTTGCTGCTGTGCCCGCTGCAACTAGGAAGCTCCCTCCATCCTCCTTCCTAACCTGCCTGTGCCTGGGTGAGCATGTGCCTCGCCAAAACATAGGCTCAGTGAAGGGTATGCATCTTGTAAATAGCCACTGATGTCATTGTGATTGGTAAGAGCAGGACATGAGGACAGAGCATGTCTATCAAATACCTGGTTGATGTGTTTTCCAATGTCGGTGATGAAAAAAGCACTGGACTGAGTATACAAAGGCAACGTTAGTCCATTTCTGCTCCTTGCTATGTATTACCCTAAAGAGCAAATTCTCTCTATTAGTTTTTCCATCTAAAAATGAAAGCACTGAACCAAAAAAGTAATAATAGTTCCAAACCAAAAAGATGTATTAAACTTGCCTGTTGAATTTTTCAAATAGCAGCTCACTGCCTCTCCCTCTTTGGAAATCTAGATCCCATGATCTTTCAAACTCTAAAAATCTGTTTCTGTGTCAGCTTATATTTATGATAAACAATTATGGTTAAATGAAAGCACTGAGGAGAATTGCAATGATGGAAGATACCACTTTAATGAATTGTGTTGTAAGTTACTCTAACTCGATTAGCAGTTTTATAGCCAAATGTTAAATTTTTAAATAACCTTTAAAATTATAAACAAATTAGAATTTCTTGCTGCTGCTGACCTTGTCAGATGAACACATTTTAATTGTTAGGTGAACAGAAGCCTAAACCAGAAATCACCCCAGGCAACTGAGTTTCCATACCCTTGCAAATGTTTTTTCTGTTTTTTTAAAACATTATTATTTGATACATTTTATTTAATTTGGTTCAGATTTTTTTCCTTAGGTAAACATATATATTAAAAATTATCCTCCATGTTTAATTGGCTTAAAGGCTAAGTCAGAAAACGAGATTGATCTGAGCTACGAATGAAATTAACCTTCTCCACACTCTGAAGCTGATGCCAGAAGCTGTTCTTCACTCCTCTGCCATTGCATGTTCTGTCTGTTCCCTTCATCATTGCACGTTCTGCCAGATGCTCACTTTTACTAATGTTTGCACATGATACTGCAAAGCTGAATGTCCTTTTTCTAACATCATTAAAGTAGCTGTATGACTGCAGGTGTGTTCTATCATTACTTAACCATTACTTAACCAGTCAACTAAATATTATCACTTTTATCATTGTCGGGAATTTCAAATGAACAGTAAAGTCTCATGGTGAAGTTTTATTTTTCCCATCTTTATAGCAGGATTTATTATAATAACTTACGTTGCCTGTGCTGGAGAAAATTGAAAATGATAGTGGAGATAAAAAATGTAGTTAAACTTTAAGAATACTTGGTATTTATAAAGCATTTTTCACTTTTAAAAGATTATTAAGTGTATTTAAAATAAGAAAATAAAATTGATATATATTCTTCTGGAGTTTTGTATAACAGAACTGTAAGACTCTTGAGTGGTCTAGAGATTGAGAAAATTTTTGAATAAAATATTTTGTCTTAAGATAGCTTAACATTAGAAATGGAAGTTCCCAGGAAATTATCTCCATAATGGAATATTTCCATTAAAAAAGTTAAAATATATTTATATTTTAATTGTCCCGCAAAGTCTAGAATTGTATTAAAAAAAGAAAAATGAAAACAAAACCCAAAAGAAAAGGAAACCATTTATGCCAGTTGATATTCTTAAAAGGGTATCAAGAACTGAGACCCCTGGGGTGAGGTAGAGGGATTGAGAGAGACAGACAGAGGGAGAGACAGAAAGGGGACTGGGGTCAAGGTCGGGAGGGAGGAAAGGGAGAGAGACAGATAGACAGACTGACTGAGCATGAGCCACAGTCCCTCCTATTCCACAGAGGACCACAGTGCCAATGCGTTCGAATTGCTTTTGTGTTTGCTTTGCAGTCAAGGTTTCATACCTTGGTGTTTATAATTTCTCTGTTTATCATCTATTTCTAATAAGTACTGATTTAATTTTTGTGGGCCTGTTTTTTTGTTTGTTTTTAAGAAAATACAAAAGGTAAAATGTTACCAGAGAGGAGCCTTCTTGTAAGTATGAAGTAAAAAATCTTACTTTTGTAAGAAGAGCTAATGAATATCAATGGGAAAATATCGTAAAGTTTAGATAAATATTTAATTTTGTGAGCAGTGAATTTTATGTTATTGCAGTCTAATAGGGTAAAAGCAGTAAATTACTCAGAGACCCAAATAATTGATTCTGAAGATACAATATCCAGTTTTTAATAAGCAGTTTCATTTGTAGAAACTGCTGTTTTTTTTCCCCAAAGAATCTTTAAAATACTGAGAAATACTTTGATATGCACTTTTTTTAATACTTAGTGAAATAATTTAAGGCCAATAATTCAAGATTCAATTATGAGTTTATTACATATTAATATAACACCCGTGTACTTAGAATATTATCCTGTTACCAAGGTGCAGGGAATATAAAAGCTCCACTATTGTATCTTACTACAGAGAATGTTACCAGACAGAGGTAGAAACTGTACCCCAGGAGTGAATATGTGCACATATGCCCCATATACACACCAACTTTCAGGTTTTGGGGGCTCCATAAAGAAGAAATAAAAATGACTTATTTTGAAAGTTAATTGTATTTAAGCCTAAAGTACACTAAGTACCTATATATCATGTTAAATAAACATTTTTACTTTACTGTTTTTACAGCCTTTTGATCAAGGAAGAATTCAGAAAATTTTCCATGCTATATGCAGCCGACTTCACACACTTAACAGATTCTCTTCTAAAGCTGCTAAATACTGATGAGAAATCTCTATGATAACTCTTAATGACTTTTGTTAAAACTATATGGTAGAGTGTTCTGTTTTGTGGCTGATGAAAAGTTTTCGGTGCAAAATGTGAAGATGGCCAGATGACATAGTCTTCAAAATTGTGTATTGAATATCTGTGCTGGTATATAGTCTATATATGTTGTGCTTCTGTTAGCTCTTGACACTGAAGAGAAGTTGGCTGCCCATTATTTTTCTTCCCAAATAAGGGAATTCAAGGAATGTAAATAGATTCCTTGACAGTATTTGGTCCATCTCAGTGGTTTATGTAAAATTTATATTAAGTACCTTGGAAACATTGTAGAAAAAGGAAAATTTCTATTTTTTAGAATTATCTCTATCTTATACCTAAAGATATCTATCAGTTGATAGCCCAAATTGAGGAAATCTGTACATAATTTTAAAATTCAAATTGTTTTGAAACCCTGAGGAGGAGTTTGAACTTTCAAATCAAGACAGCCTTCTTAGTTTCCTAAAACCAATCACCACTTTAACACTTACCTGTGCAAGACTGACGACTAAAAATAATTAGTCACCATGTATGTTAATTTAACTAGCAGCAGATATAAGATTGAAATAACAGTACAGATTTATGCTAATGTAAATATTAACAGATTGATAATGTTAGAAACCACATAATCCACTAGGGGTACATGTTCATGTGTCTGTGTGTGTATAATTCAGAAAGGAGTGGGTAATATCTGTCTCTTGACCTTTCTCCTACTCTCTAACTAGGGTCACTTTAACCCACAGGCTGGTCACCCTCCCTAACCCCTTTGCTAATGAGTGGTGGTCCTGCGCCCCTGGCTGGCAGGCCCACCCTTCTTCAGCAAGCTGCTGCCCAGGGAAATGTCACTTTATTATCAATGCTGCTTAATGAAGAAGGACTGGACATAAATTACTCCTGTGAAGATGGCCATTCTGCCTTGTATTCTGCTGCTAAGAATGGACATACAGGTAAGATGGTGCCATCTTACCTCACTGTATCACACTCTCGCAAAAGGATGCAGAATCAAAAGCACCTGTAACCACTGTTATGTGCAAAAGGTGAATTTAGGTTTCAAATTTTCTCTTTCAGGTAGAATAGATAACTTGTTTACATGATTTAAAGATTTTATAAGCATTTTAAAAATCCAAATTGGACAGTTCCGTAATAATCTAAACTTTTACTGCAGCTAGCAAAAAGTTACCTCTTGTTTTATGCACAATGAAATGTATTCGGTTTGTAGAAATTTGGGGTCTAGTAACTGTAAAGCACATTTTCGAATAAAGCCCCCCCCCCATCTGTTATCACTTTGGCCGGGACAAAATAGCTCTAATTTGTTTGTTAGAAATAGCTGGTGTCTGTGCTAAGCAAAGCCTTAGGGCTTTAGCACATGCTGCAGTGAGGGAAAGTTATAGTAGGTAGGAAAGGTCATGGGTCTGAAATTGTTCTGTAGTTGGAACAATTTAAAGTTATTTGGATTTTTTTAGGAGAACGGAGAGGTTGTTCAATTATAAATGACATATCGATGAAGTCGGGGAATTAATCTTGTTGCTTAAAAAGCAAATCTTAGAGTCAAATATACTAAAACATACAGTAGTGCAGATAAAGAGATGATTCGATGGCAAACACAAAGTCAAATAGTATTGCATATGTAAGCCATGTGATCCTTGGATAATTCACATAATGTGGCTTCCTTGGAAGTTTTCAGAGCTTCTCTCTGTTCGAGTGGACTACATGCAAGATTCTAGTGAACTACAAGATGATAGCTCATTATTTTAAAAGTATTTTGGAGTACTTCTTCAAAAGTACTGTGGGAATTTTCTGAAATGTAAAGAAATTCAGTCTAGTTAATAACATGTGCAGTGTGAGGTCTAGGTGATACTTTTGCCTGAGTCTGATGACTTTGTGTGGGTTCTCCTTGATCTTCATTCAGGGAGTTAAGTATAAGATGACCACAACATGAAAGCATTCTAAAGATTAAATTAAACATCAGAAAGTAAGAATTTAACTATTTAAATACAAAGAATGGTATATCAATTTGGTGAATGGATTTTGTTCTCCATCCAGTAATATTATTTTGGGGGATTGGCTGATGGAAAAATCTGATAAGACATTTTCTGACATATGACAGTCCTTTCACTCATCAGCAACTCCTCTCCCCCTTCTCCGCCAAAAAAAAGAGAAAGAAATCATGTCTTAGTTGGTGACTCTGGGGTATTACAATCCTGGGGGAAAGGGGTGGCTTTCCCTTTATAATAGTCTGTGGAGTCTCACAGCGGCCCTGAAAAAATTGTCAGGTGAGCTGTGCATGAGAGAGGTCCCTTGGGGTTAGTGTTTGTCTACAGCTCGTATAGAATTTGGTTCATCATGACTGTAAGTGAGGAATTAAAATGGCTTTCTATTAAAATCCATAGACTGTGTGAGATTGCTGCTGAATGCAGAAGCCCAAGTCAATGCTGCTGATAAAAATGGCTTCACACCCTTGTGTGCTGCAGCTGCTCAGGGACATTTCAAGTAAGTGATGCTCTTAATTCTTTTTTTTTTTTCCTATGAAAAGAGCCTCTTTATAATTTGCACACATATTTTAGTTCTGGCTGAATGTGTAAACTAGTGCTTAAGATCCGATGGCAAATAAATTCAACTAAACATATTTGAGAATTTAAATGCAAAGTAGGATCCTAAATTTGCTCTTCTTTTTTTGTTGTTGTTGTTTGTTTTTTATACGGCAGGTTCTTAGTAGTCATCAGTTTTATACACATCAGTGTATACATGTCAATCCCAATCTCCTAATTCATCCCACCGCCACCCCCATCCCCCCACCGCTTTCCCTGCTTGGTGTCCATACGTTTGTTCTCTACATCTGTGTCTCAAATTCTGCCCTGCAAACCGGCTCATCTGTACCATTTTTCTAAGTTCCACATACCTGCGTTAATATACGATATTTGTTTTTCTCTTTCTGACTTACTTCACTCTGTATGACAGTCTTAAGATGCATCCACGTCTCAACAGATGACTCACTTTCGTTCCTTTTTATGGCTGAGTAATATTCCATTGTATATGTGTACCACATCTTCTTTATCCATTCGTCTGTTGATGGGCATTTAGGTTGCTTCCATGACCTGGTTATTGTAAATAGTGCTGCAGTGAACATTGCGGTGCATGTGTCTTTTTGAATTATGGTTTTCTCTGGGTATATGCCCAGTAGTGGGATTGGTGGATCATACGGTAATTTTATTTTTAGTTTTTTAAAGAACCTCCATACTGTTCTCCATAGTGGCTGTATCAATTTACATTCCCACCAACATGCAAGAGGGTTCCATTTTCTCCACTCCCTCTCCAGCATTTGTTGTTTGTAGATTTTCTGATGATGCCCATTCTGACTGGTGTGAGGTGATACCTCATTGTAGTTTTGATTTGCATTTCTCTAATAATTAGTGATGTTGAGCAGCTTTTCATGTGCTTCTTGGCCATCTGTATGTCTTCTTCGGAGAAATGTCTATTTATGTCTTCTGCCCATTTTTGGATTGGGTTGTTTGTTTCTTTAATATTGAGCCGCATGAGCTGTTTATATATTTTGTAGATTAATCCTTTCTCCGTTGATTCGTTTGCAAATATTTTCTCCCATTCTGAGGGTTGTCTTTTTGTCTTCTTTATGGTTTCCTTTGCTGTGCAAAAGCTTTGAAGTTTCATTAGGTCCTATTTGTTTATTTTTGTTTTTATTTCCATTACTCTAGGAGGTGGATCAAAAAAAGACCTTGCTGTGATTTATGTCAAAGAGTGTTCTTCCTATGTTTTCTTCTAAGAGTTTTATAGTGTCCGATCTTACATTTAGGTCCCGATTCCATTTTGAGTTTATTTTTGTGTATGGTGTTAGGGAGTGTTCTAATTTCACTCTTTTACATGTAGCTGTCCAGTTTTCCCAGCACCACTTAATGAAGAGACTGTCTTTTCTCCATTGTATGTCTTGGCCTCCTTTGTCATAGATTAGTTGACCATAGGTGTGTGGGTTTATCTCTGGGCTTTCTATCTTGTTCCATTGATCTATGTTTCTGTTTCTGTGCCAGTACCATATTGTCTTGATTACTGTAGCTTTGTAGTATAGTCTGAAGTCAGGGAGTCTGATTCCTCTAGCTCTGTTTTTTTCCCTCAAGACTGCTTTGGCTATTCGGGGTCTTTTGTGTCTCCATACAAATTTTAAGATTATTTGTACTAGTGCTGTAAAAAATGCCATTGAAATTTGATAGGGATTGCATTGAATGTGTAGATTACTTCGGGTAGTATAGTCATTTTCACAATATTGATTCTTTCAATCCAAGAACATGGTATATCTCTCCATCTGTTGGTATCATCATTAATTCATCAGTGTCTTATAATTTTCTGCATACAGGTCTTTTGTCTCCCTAGGTAGGTTTATTCCTAGGTATTTTATTCTTTTTGTTGTATTGGTAAATTGGAGTGTTTCCTTAATTTCTCTTTCAGATTTTTCACCATTAGTGTATAGGAATGCAAGAGATTTCTGTGCATTAATTTTGTATCCTGCAGCTTTACCAAATTCATTGATTAGCTCTAGTAGTTTTCTGGTGGCATCTTTAGGATTCTCTATGTATAGTATCATGTCATCTGCAAACAGTGACAGTTTTACTTCTTCTTTTCCAATTTGTATTCCTTATATTTCTTTTTCTTCTCTGATTGCCGTGGCTAGGACTTCCAAAACTATGTTGAATAATAGTGGTGAGAGTGGACATCCTTGTCTTGTTCCTAATCTTAGAGGAAATGCTTTCAGTTTTTCACCATTTGAGAATGATGTTTGCTGTGGGTTTGTCATATATGGCCTTTACAGGTTGGTTCCTATAAAGAACCAACCTGGTTGAAACCTTGAGGTAGGTTCCCTCTATGCCCACTTTCTGGAGAGTTTTTTTTTGTGTGTGTGTGGTATGCGGGCCTCTCACTGTTGTGGCCTCTCCCCTTGCGGAGCACAGGCCCCGGACGTGCAGGCTCAGTGGCCATGGCTCACGGGCCCAGCCGCTCCGTGGCATGTGGGATCCTCCCAGACCGGGGCACGAAGCCGTGTCCCCTGCGTCAGCAGGCGGACCCCAAATCACTGGCCACCAGGGAAGCCCCTCTGGAGAGTTTTTATCATAAATGGGTGTTGAATTTTGTCAGAAGCTTTTTCTGCGTCTGTTGAGATGATCATGTGATTTTTGTTCTTCAGTTTGTTAATATGGTGTATCACATTGATTGATTTGCATATATTGAAGAATCCTTGCATCCCTGGGATAAATCCCACTTGATCATGGTGTGTGATCCTATTAATGTGTTGTTGGATTCTGTTTTCTAGTATTTTGTTGAGGATTTTTGCATCTATATTCATCAGTGATATTGGTCTGTAATTTTCTTTTTTTGTAGTATCTTTGTCTGGTTTTGGTATCAGGGTGATGTTGGCCTCATAGAATGCGTTTGGGAGTGCTCCTTCCTCTGCAATTTTTTGGAAGAGCTTCAGAAGGATGGGTGTTAGCTCTTCTCTAAATGTTTGATAGAATTCACCTGTGAAGCCATCTGGTCCTGGACTTTTGTTTGTTGGAAGATTTTTAATCACAGTTTCAATTTCATTTTTTGTGATTGGTCTGTTCATATTTTCTATTTCTTCCTGGTTCAGCCTTGGAAGGTTATACCTTTCTAAGAATTTGTCCATTTCTTCCAGGTTGTCCATTTTATTGGCATAGAGTTGCTTGTAGTAGTCTCTTAGGATGCTTTATATTTCTGTGGTGTCTGTTGTAACTTCTCCTTTTTCATTTCTGATTTTATTGATTTGAGTCCTCTTCCTCTTTTTCTTGATGAGTCTGACTAATGGCTTATCAATTTTGTTTATCTTCTCAAAGAGCAAGCTTTTAGTTTTATTGATCTTTGCTATTGTTTCCTTCATTTCTTTTTCATTTATTTCTGTTCTGATTTTTGTGATTTCTTTCCTTCTGCTAACTTTGGGTTTTGTTTGTTCTTCTTTCTCTAGTTCATTCAGGTGTAAGGTTAGATTGTTTATTTGAGATTTTTCTTGTTTCTTGAGGTAGGCTTGTATAGCTATAAACTTCCTTCTTAGAACTGCTTTTGCTGCATCCATGGGTTTTCGATGGTCGTGTTTTCATTGTCATTTGTCTCTAGGTGTTTTCTGATTTCCTCTTTGATTTCTTCAGTGATCTCTTGTTTATTTAGTAACATATTGTTTAGCCTCCATGTGTTTGTGTCTTTTACGTTTTTTTCCCTGTAATTGGTTTCTAATCTCTTAGCATTGTGGTCAGAAAAGATGCTTGATATGATTTCAGTTTTCCTAAGTTTACTGAGGCTTGCTTTGTGACCTAGGATGTGATCTATCCTGGAGAATGTTCCGTGCGCACTTGAAGAAGTAAGTGTAATCTGCTGTTTTTGGATGGAATGTCCTGGAAATGTCAATTAAATCTATCTGGTCTGTTGTGTCATTTAAAGCTTCTGTTTCCTCATTTATTTTCATTTTGGATGATCTGTCCATTGGTGTAAGTGAGATGTTAAAGTCCCCCACTATTATTGTGTTACTGTTAATTTCCTCTTTTATAGCTGTTAGCAGTTGCCTTATGTATTGAGGTGCTGCTGTGTTGGGTGCATATATATTTATAATTGTTATATTTTCTTCTTGGATTGATCCCTTGATCATTATGTATCATTATGTCGTGTCCTTCCTTGTCTCTTGTAACATTCTTTATTTTATAGTCTATTTTATCTGATAAGAGTATAGCTACTCCAGCTTTCTTTTGATTTCCATTTGCATGGAATATCTTTTTCCATCCCCTCACTTTCAGTCTGTATGTGTCCCTAGGTCTGAAGTGGGTCTCTTGTAGACAGCATATATATGGGTCTTATTTTTATATCCATTCAGCAAGCCTGTGTGTTTCAGTTGGAGCATTTAATCCGTTCACTTTTAAGGTAATTATCGATATGTATGTTCCTATGACCATTTTCTTAATTGTTTTGGGTTTGTTTTTGTAGGTCCTTTTCTTCTCTTGTGTTTTCCACTTAGAGAAGTTCCTTTAGCATTTGTTGTAGAGCTGGTTGGTGGTGCTGAATTCTCTTAGCTTTTGCTTGTCTGTAAAGCTTTTGATTTCTCCATCAAATCTGAATGAGATCCTTGCCGGGTAGAGTAATCTTGGTTGTAGTTTCTTCCCTTTCATCACTTTAAGTATATCATGCCACCCCATTCTGGCTTGTAGAGTTTCTGCTGAAAAATCAGCTGTTAACCTTATGGGAGTTCCCTTGTATGTTATTTGTCATTTTTCCCTTGCTGCTTTTAATATTTTTTCTTTGTCTTTAATTTTTGCCAATTTGATTACTATGTGTCTTGGTGTGTTTCTCCTTGTGTTTATCCTGTATGGGACTCTCTGTGCTTACTGGACTTAGGTGGCTATTTGCTTTCCCATGTTAGGGAGGTTTTCAACTATAGTCTCTTCAGGTACCCTCTCTGGTCCTTTCTCGCTCTCTTCTCCTTCTGGGACCCCTATAATGCAAATGTTGTTGCTTTTAATGTTGTCCCAGAGGTCTCTTAGGCTTTCTTTAGTTCTTTTCTTTCTTTTTTCTTTATTCTGTTCTGTAGCGGTGAATTCCACCATTCTGTCTTCCAGGTCACTTATCCGTTCTTCTGCCTCAGTTATTCTGCTATTGATTCCTTCTAGTGTAGTTTTCATTTCAGTTATTGTATCGTTCATCTCTGTTAGTTTGTTCTTTAATTCTTCTAGGTCTTTTTTAAACATTTCTTGCATCTTCTCGATCTTCGCCTCTATTCTTTTTCCGAGGTACTAGATCATCTTTGCTATCATTATTCTGAATTCTTTTTCTGGAAGGTTGCCTATCTCCACTTCATTTAGTTGGTTTTCTGGTGTTTTATCTTGTTCCTTCATCTGGTATATAGCCCTCTGCCTTTTCATTTTGTCTGTCTCTCTGTGAATGTGGTTTTTGTTCCACAGGCTGCAGGACTGTAGTTATTCTTGCTTCTGCTCTCTGCCCTCTGGTGGATGAGGCTATTTAAGAGGCTTGTGAAAGCTTTCTAAATTTGCTCTTCTTAATAATAGATGTTTGTATATGAGGGTAATGAAGAAGAGGAATATGCTGTTTCCAAACCTGATGTGGACGAACTTGCTTCCAAAGAAGAAGATAATTTTTAGCATATCAACATAAAGTCATCCCTCCTGTCTATGGGGGATTGGTTCCAGGACCTCCTACAGATACCAAAATCGAGCATGCTCTATGTCCGTTATGTAAAATGGTGCCGTATTTGCATATAACCCACGCATGTCCTCCTGTATACTTTAAACCATCTTTAGGTTACTTATAATACGTAATACAATGTAAATGCTATGTAAATAGCTGCGAGCATGTGGTAAATTCAAGTTTTGCTGTTTGGAACTTCCTAGGATTTTTTTCTAAGTATTTTCCATCTGGGGTTGGTTGAATCTGTAGATGTGAAACCTACAGATAAGGTCGGCCGACTGTGTATGTGGTTATATAATGGATTGTTAAACACTTTGCTGTTCACTGTTTTCCACCACTGCAACCTAAAAACCTTTTTTATGTGTGATGGCATTAAATGTAAAACATAGAGTTATATTAATTGTAATACTCTTAGCTTCCTACTGGCAGTTTATTCAGTATTAAATCCCAATTATTCACTTTGTTTTATCTTTAAAAAAAAAATTGAAGCAGAGCTAACATACTGAAAGAAATTAGAGCACAAAACCAAAAAGAGCCTATCAAGTAAAATATACATAAGTTTAGCAGTGATTTCTTCAGTAGCTTAATAAGTCAGTTGACTATAGATATAACTTTCTAAAATCAAGTAATATTTTAATAATAAAATAGAATATAGCTAAATTGCTTTCTTTGCCTGTGATGAAATGGCAGGCTCTGGAGAATGAAAGCTGTGTTCAACTTTTTTATTTTACCATCCCGATAGAAATGTTTCCTTTAACAAATCTAAGAATTCTTGAAATACGGGTTTTACATTTTACACTAATGTTACTAGTCCTAAAGGTAAATTTTTAAAAATTCAAACTGCATCCATAAAGTATAGTATCTTTGTTTTTCTGTGTGTCTAACATGTCTCATCACCCTGAGTTTATTGTTTAGGATCAGAGCTACTGATTTTGCTGCTACTTTTTGCATGTATCCTAAGTCCTCCAAGAGAGATTCTTCTTCTGGGCTATACTTTTACCTTTACTGCCAGCAGGCAATCTGTAGGGCCACTTGCTTGGATAGTATAACAGTCATGGGAACAGAGGCATGGATGGTTTTGCAAAAAGGGAGAACCCTGGTGAAGTGCAGGGGCTTGATTAATTTAAACGTGTATTAGATACACATTAGTATGTAACTTATTTTAAAAATATGCATAAACTAACCAAATGTTGCCAAGGGAAGCCAAGAAAAAACATGCATCTGAACAAAGAAACAAAGATGTGAGTTCCTTCTTAATTTGATGATTTATCTCTCTTTTTTAAGTTTATTCTCATCTAAGTTTGCAAACTGAAGTTAGTTCCTAAGTGCCGTGAAGTCTTGAATTTACCTCATTGCTTTCCTTCTTGATTCTCAGGGCAATGTGTTTCTGCTTAGCTGTGTCTTTTTCCTCTTAAACTAGCCCCACTTCAGGAGACAGGACAGCCTCTGCTGTCTTTTCTCCCCAAGATGGCCCTTTCTTGTCTCCGTACTGCCTTTTATAGTGGAGGCAAATGGTGCCCTACTGTCTGTGCTATTTTTAATTATTTTCTCAAGTGGAAATCTCAGAATGACTCAGCAGCCTGACTTTTTTCAAGGTTCAAACTATTTTGAACCACAAATAATATATATGTCAAGCACAGTTAAACATATTCCAAGGACTCTACTTTCACAGTTTGGTTGCAGAGGACTGTCATAAACCACGTATTCACACTTGATCAAAGCTGCTATGTTAAATTTTCATGGGAGTAGTTAAAATACATCTTCCAGGCTTGTTAAAAACAGCATCTATGTAATAAGACCAGGAATAATTGATACATATATTTAATAATTCATGTAAATAAAGATGCAGAATTGCTCTAGCATTATTTTCTCTATTTAATATCTTGGGCAGGTGGTACTTCAGAAATCAAACCCAGTTTGTATGTAATTAATCATAATCTTGCATTTAGGTGTGTAGAAATATTAATTGCATATGATGCTAATATTAATCATGCTGCTGATGGAGGACAGACACCTCTATACCTGGCCTGTAAAAATGGAAATAAAGAATGTATTAAACTCTTGTTGGAAGCTGGAACTGACCGAAGTGTAAAAACCAGAGTGAGTACCTGTATGTTGCGTTTTGTCCTATAATTTACAATACGTCTCCAAACTCTACAGCTCGAAAAATAAAATTGGTTAAAATACAGGTTGCTTTGTTTTGCTTTGAGGATATTGGATAAGGACATTGTCTTATTTGTTTGAGCATCTGATTATTAGAAGCTTGTTCATTAGCCTTTCTTTTTAAAGGTAGTTGGTGTAGTGCCTGGGAATTGTAAGCAATGGACAAAGGTCAGCTGTCCTCAAGGTCGTCGTCACTATCCACAGTAGTGCTCATTTGTAGTATGTGTAAACAGGAGGGAGTTTGTGGCAAGACAGTGCCCATTGCCAGCACTTCAAGGAAGTTTATTTGTGCTCACTGTTCTTCCCAGGACTGACGTTTATTGTTGCTAAGATTATGGAGCACCTCACAGAGTTCAAGGTCATTGTCTAATTTGAGCCAGAACTTGAAGCACTGTGTGTGGAAACCCACCTAACAGGCTGAGGTAGCTGTTGACTCCATCCCACACAGTTCTGGTACCTCCTGTACAGGGCGCACAGGTGAAGTCAGGGACTTAGAAACTGAAGAAATTTGGAGTCTGATCCACAGAAGAGTCTTTGGATAGTACTTCTGGCTCAGCCACACAGAAATGCATTTGAAACAAACTTCTCAATTCAGCTTCCCAAACTGTTCTTCATCAACCTATCATGATAGATTTAAGGACCAAGAAATCAGCCTTCGTACACTGGCATGCATTTCTCCAGTGGGGGCCCATCTAAGGACTGGTGGGTTTAACGGAGCCCACTCTTCACTAGGATCAGGAATATTTTATTTTTATTTTTTTGCAGCTTCCCAGCATGTGAAAAGTGTAATAATCACCACCCTCCAGGATATTCCTGATGAAAGACAAGTGTAGACATCTTAATCTCCAAAAGTTATCTGAACCTTGGATCTCTTCTGTTAATAGAGAATTGACTATACTGTGCATCCATTTCATAGGAAACACCCTTAAAATTTTCTAGGATAAAAAGGTGCATTACCTACTTTAAGGTCACTCTTAGATCTTGGATTTTCTTAATTTCTCAGAAGAAAAAAAACAATTAATGGTATAACCAGAGATATAAGCTGGGTATAGACATTTTCTGTTGAGTCCTATTGCAAGGGCTTTTTTTCTTTAATTTCCTATTTATTTTTTGAAAATCTGAGAAAATAGTCCAGATTCATGTTGTTTTATATATTTTATTTAAGAAATCTGTGGTATTACACATTCATTATAAAATTCTACCTTACATATGAAAAAGGAATGAATTTTACATCATTATCTGAATGAAAAATAAGTAGTTAAACATAAAAAATCACATCCTATAAGTTGGAGAACACAGAAATCCATGCTCTCAAGCTAGTTGTTGATAAGGTGAATGAAATCGTTAGAAGTACAGAGGCTCCAAAGTACAGAGATAAATAGCATAATTGATAAAGGACCTTAAGGGAATAATTATTTCTCATGACTTTTAATAAGAAATCAAAGGAGAATGAAAGATTTTAAGTTTTTCAGAAGTAACTGCATGGCCTTTGTAGTATAAATTAAGGAAGGTCAAGAGCACTTACACTCTGTTGCCTAATTAAGGCTGATACCCATGTAAAGGTATCTACAGCCCAACAAAGAACAAGCCATGAAACACTTTATCTGCCTGGGGTACACCGGAGGACTCTATGGTATTCCAGCTACTGCCCAGCCATGGTCTGCTGTTAGCCAAGTCGATTCCGTTGATAAGAAGTACAGAACCAGAGAAAAAGCCACATCATTTAGTGAGAGCTTTAGCAAATGATCAGGTGACTCAGTCTAAATGTAGATGGTTACCATTTATTGTCTGTTCTTCTCCCTGTCTTCTACCCCGTTATTTTTTTTAAAGTGTACTGTAACTCACTGAAAAAATATTTAGTGTAGCAGTATGGAATACCAAATGAAAAAAATAGGCCAAAGGGAAAATAAAATGAAGCCAAAATACGTATCACCGAAATAATTCTAAATTCTTTTATGAAAGTCTTAAAAATCTAATGAAGGTGGATACCTGAGTAGAAGGCAGACCTATCTTTATATAAAAATGAGAGACTACAGAGGGGATCAGGATTTCCCCTAGAATAGTGTTTGTCAAACTTCAGTGCAGCAGAGTTGCCCAGAGGGCTGTTAAAACGGATTGCGGGGCCCCAACCTTGAGGTTTCTGATTCAGTAGGTCTGGGATGAGGCTCAACAATTTACGTTTCTAACAAGTTCACAGGTGGTGCTTCTGCTGCTGGTCAGGGGACCACACTTGGAGAACCACTGTGCTAGGAAAGAGTTGTGAGTCTGCTCTAGCAACCAGCTAAGTGGACGGTTGAGGCTTCAAAGTATAATATGTTCTAGAGAATGGGCCCAAGCATTTTAGTTGGAGCATTTTCTAAGCTTGCATTTATCAGTGTCCAGCTGCAGTCACAGAGAGCTCCATGGAGGCTGACAGGTATCTCATGAAGTTACTTGGCTTTGTTTTTCCTTTATGTCTGCCTTTTTCCTGTTATCTAGAATCTTTCCTTCTGAAATCAGTGGCATAAAATTTTAAGATAACTAGAATTAGGACTCTTCCCTGTAAGTAAAACTGGCTTATAACAGCATTCATTTAGTACAGTACTGGTAACTTTATATTTGCATATAAATTTAAAAAAATCTTTATGCTAAAGTTCATTCTCTTTCATAATATTAAATTGGGATTTTGTTTTACCATATATAATGCTTACTTACCATCCTGGACAGTACCTGTTCATTCCAAACGGTCAACTGTTAAGAGGAAATTCTTACCAAATAGCAAACATGAGTCATAGCAATGGAAAATACACTAATTGGCAGTGGTCTGAGAACTTAGCTCATCTATGATATTCAGGATCGGAAGCCTGCTTTTCCCAGCTCAGTGGTCCATGCGCAAGAACATGTAGAGGTGAACTTTAAATAACACAGTTCTCAACATTGATGTTGTAATCAACCCTTTCCCCCTGGTCGTTTTATTTTCAGGATGGCTGGACACCAGTTCATGCAGCTGTGGACACTGGTAATGTGGACAGCCTCAAGCTTCTTATGTACCATAGGGCCCCAGCTCATGGAAACACGTTGCACGAGGAGCCTGAGTCGGGCGTCTTTGACTTGGACGGGGGAGAAGAGAGTCGTGAGGGCGCGTCCAAGCCTGTTGTTCCTGCAGACCTCGTCAACCACGCCAACAGCAAAGGCTGGACTGCTGCCCACATTGCTGCTTCAAAAGGTTTTAAGGTGTGTCTGGTAGCAGCTGGCCTCATTACACAGTTGTAATTTGATGAGTGGCGAAGTTGTCTGCTCTTGACTGAGTGTGTTTCACCTGAATAATTGGGGACTGAGCAGTACCATTGCAGGAGATGATCCGCTTCCAGTATGAACCAACTTTTTTTTTTGTCCAGCAGATATTTACGGTCAAGCGTATATGAGACTTAATCACAAAAATCAGTTTGGAGTTTGTTAACAAATGTGGGAGTAATTCCACACATTTTGTCTCATGTCAAATTAGAGGAAAAGTTGGATATTGATAGGGTCCACAGGGTTGTTTGATTCCGTACAAAGACCATGCCATGAGTTAGAGGTAGGGCCAGGATTCAAGTACACATGTCCTGTACTCTGAACTCCCTCACTAGCCCTACCTGTGCTGTCTATGATACATAAGAAGGCATTCTAGATTTCACTCATCAGTTAGAAGAGAGAAAGATTCTGATTATTAAGGAAATAACATGAAATAGTAAGCCATCCATTCATGCTTCTTTTTCTGTTTAAATCACTTTAGCAATAATATTGCTTTAACAATGAAAATCTATCAGGAAGCTCCTGAGTGCAAGGCACTGTGTAAGCTAACATTTGCAGGAATCATTTATGCGATCAGTTAACTCCTAGTTCAGTGGCAGGGGTGCAAGATACAAGACGAGTGGAGGATAAGAGAAGTTCAAAAAATTTAAAACAAGGGTAGTAGACATGTGGTTGGAACAGTACAAAAATGCAAATTTTTATTTTTTGGAAGAGAGAGCGCACGTATTTCAGAGAGCGGAGTTGCGGAATATTAAGCTCAGGAATGGCTCATTCTGGAGGAGATAGAAACGATTTTGGCCTTGCAGCGTGGGTGAAATTTGTCACGCATCACTGGAGAGGAGAGTAGTTAGATGGAGGGAGCAGTAGGAACAGACCAGAAGTAGGGAGGTGGGTAACAGCTCCAACTGAGCTAATGAAGAGTAGTGAGAAGTTTCACAGTATGGCACCGGCCTTCAGTGATGTATTAAGAAGTTTGAGCTTTATTTACTAGTCAGAGTAAAACCATTGAAAGGTTTTGTACAGAGGAGCAAAAGAATCAGCTCTGTAGTTTAGATTGATTGACTTAGCAATAACATTTAGAAGACTGGGGATTATGAAAACACTGGTGGCAGGGGAGAGGCTAGGTGAAAGATGATGGGAGTGGTAGAAATAATAAGAGAGATCACAGAGTACAAATGTCCAAGAATTGAAGACAGATTAGATACAGGAAATGAGCAAGCTAAATAGAAGGATGATAGTGACATTCCCAGAAAGAGAAAAGAGGAGGAGGCATTGTGATCAAGATAGAATGTGGGGCTTCCCTGGTGGCGCAGTGGTTGAGAATCTGCCTGCCAATGCAGGGGACATGGGTTCGAGCCCTGGTCTGGCAAGATCCCACATGCCACGGAGCAGCTAGCCCCGTGAGCCACAACTACTGAGCCTGCGTGTCTGGAGCTTGCGCTGCACAACAAGAGAGTCCGCGACAGTGAGAGGCCTGCGCACTGCGATGAAGAGTGGCCCCCGCTCGCCGCAACTAGAGAAAGCCCACACACAGCAAAGACCCAACACAGCCAGAAATAAATAAATTAATTAAATTAAAAAAAAAAAAAAAGAAGATAGAATGTGGATTTAAGCATGCTGAATTTAATTCTGGGATATGTTCAACCAGATGGAGATATCTGGAAATAGCTGGAAATGTGCATTTGGAGCTCTTGGTTGGGTAACTTCCTGTTGTTATGATCTAGAGCAGAAGCTGTTCATTTTGGACTTTGGGGTTTTTTTTAGTGAGAAAAAGGCATGATTCAGTTCAACGTGGAGGTATTGCTTGCTAGTAGTAGTTTACTCCTATTTTATCCTTAAAAAAAAAAAACCTACAGAAATTCTGTGAACCTGATATATATATATTGGTTTGAATGGAAGGCAATGACATTTGACATAAAAGTGTTTGGAAGACAAAGATGTAAAATATGAAAGCTTAAATTTGAAAATGCATAGTTAATCTAAGACAGTGAATCTCATTTGATGGAGGAAAGGTACACGGAAGGGGTAGTTCTCAACTTACTTCCCCCTTCAAGAAAATCTGAGGATAATGCAAGAGGTTACCGACAGTGGTAGGTTGTTCATGCACTCAACCTGAAGGCAAGAAAAAAAACCAAAACCTGAGCATCACTGATCTAGAATGTTCAGCCACTGACCCTCTGATGCTAGGCAGAGAGAGGAGCCCACTCTCCAGGGTGAGTTACCCTGCAGGGTGGGGGGCTTGTGTTGCCACTCAGCTCCTTCATTATGAACTCCTCATAAGTCCCGGTGTTTTTATAGCCGAGGATGGCGTCTTCATGGCTTCCCAGGCCCCTGGCAACGTGGATGCTCTGTCATCATTGAGTAAAGGGAAATAGGATTTCTTTCTCACATGTAATATGACTCTCTCTGTATTCTCTTATGTTAAGAAGCTTAAGATAAATTTTGAACAAGAAGAGAGATTTTAGAAAGTGAACGTGACTTAAAACATCCACACACTGCAAAGAAAAATAATAAATTAAAATAATAATTTTTTTTTTTTGCCCTGTAGTAGATATGTCATCTTCCAGGCTAACCTCTTCATTTTATGGTTAGGATATTTAAACCCTGGAGGGA
Source organism: Lipotes vexillifer (assembly GCF_000442215.2). Lineage (NCBI taxonomy): Eukaryota > Metazoa > Chordata > Mammalia > Artiodactyla > Lipotidae > Lipotes > Lipotes vexillifer. The sequence goes on from NW_006777107.1 coordinate 158,625, forward strand.
TTAATAGATAGAAGTTGGAAATGAAGCCCAGAATGCCTGGTTTCATTACTTGTGCGGCCTGCCTTCCTAGTCAGTCATGGGTATTGGAAAATATTTTTCATCCTTTGCCTAATACAGTGTTTATATCCTGGCTGACTCCATAGAGGTAATCCATTCACAACTAAGTTGCTAAGACCAGTTTTCTGAAAAAATAAATGACAATTCTGAGTTAATCATTGTGTGGGTGAAGAGATTCTACACTGACCACAAGTAGAGCTTAAAAGGTGTATGTTTTTTTTTTCTCTTTGCAATAGCATATATGTGTCCAATCCGCATAAGGTAGTAGTACCGTTGTTATCCAAGAAGATGACTTCAGTTTCCATGTGTTTTTCAATGTAAAAAAAAGTGGGATTTCAGAGCTTGAAGACACATAGCTCATCTAGTCCAGCTGCCTTGCCTTGCAGATGAAAAAATTAAGTTTTGGGAAATAGTGTAACTAATTCCCCAAGGTCAATTCATAGAAGACCAGATTCCCAAATCAGTCCTTTTTCCACTTAGTTCTTGGTCTTTTTCCCAATGTTTAAGCAATTTATGCAAATCACCATTCAGTGTTTGGTAACAGGAGTAGCTCTCTCTAAAGCTGGTCTGTGACTGCTCCGAAGTTGAACTCATCACTGAGGATAAACTTGTTTTCATCACTTAGGGTGAGTGGATAGAAGAGCTTCTTAGTGAAACTCTGTGTTCTGTCATGAGAACTCTGACATGTCAAGTTCCTGCCGCAGAAGTAGATTAGGGAGAGTGTCTGGATTTGAGCGGCTAGTTGTTGAAGCTCTCGTTCAAACAGATTCTTTATTTGGGGGATTATGTGTTTTGAGTAGATGATAATTCTAGCTTACGTATTGCCCAAGCCAGTGGCTTCCTGTCACTCATGCTCTTACTCAGCCTTTCTGGGTTGTTTAACATGTTGACTCTAATGCAGACTCCTCCTCAGCTTCTAGAACACTGCTCCTTTCTCGCTTCCCTTCTGAATTTGATGACCAGACTTTCTCTTTGTTTTTCTCTTTTGTTTTTTAACCCTCAGCAACTCCCATGCTCCTTCCTAGCTGCCTAGTCCTATTTTTTTTTTTTTTTTTTTTTGCGGTACGCGGGCCTCTCACTGTTGTGGCCTCTCCCATTGCGGAGCACAGGCTCCGGACGCGCAGGCTCAGCGGCCATGGCTCACGGGCCCAGCCGCTCCGCGGCATGTGGGATCCTCCTGGACCGGGGCACGAACCCGTGTGCCCTGCATCGGCAGGCGGACCCTCAACCACTGCGCCACCAGGGAAGCTCCTGCCTAGTCCTGTTTTTAAGAGTTTATCCAGTCTTTCAACTTGAACTGTGGCTTCTACAGTAACTCTTCCCAAACCCAGATCTCACACCTGGCTTTTTACCTGTCTTCCAGCCATTTATTTCCACCATCCTAGAGGTCATCTCTAGGCAGTCCCACAGTCCTCTGGCCAGGCAGTGGCCTTCTTGTTGCCATCTTTACGCCATCCTCACAGTGTGTAGGAACTGTGGACTGATGGATGCATTTTTACCTCTTAGCCAGGCGAGTGTCAGGCATGCCTTCCACTCTCCAGCATCCACCTGACGGGATAGTCTGGATGTGGTATGTGTCTTAAGCACAGAGGCCCACATGGAGCCCCAAGATTTAGATTTCCTCTCCCTAGGTCATGGCTGCAAAGAGAAAAAAAATGATAGGAGTCCCTAAATTTCTTCCTTGTCACAGAGTTGGGTACCTGGCTAGGAGAAGACAAAGACAAGATAACCTGTGAGGTTGGACCAAGTCTTTGGGACTAGATGATAAATAGAAATCTGTGCTTTTGATTCTGCATGATAATTTTTTTCCCTTAATTTTTATAAAATTTTTTTCGCAAAGGTCAGACTGTGTGTGGATAAAGGAAAGAGGCTATTTTTTAAACTCTCATTGTAGAGTGTTCAGTGCAGAGTGTTGCATCCTTGCTTAACCTGAACAGCAATGACTCACAGAATCCTAAAGGATTCTCACATAAACGTGGCCAACCGGAGTCTTGCTCCACCCCTCACCCAAGACATACACTTTCTGGTGTTTTCCACTAACACCTTTCAGGGGTCTGGTTTTGACCCTTTTCCTCCTCTCGCTCTCTACTTTCCTCCTTGAATGATCTTTTTGGTCTCCAGAATATAATCTATAGAGATTCCAAAATCTTCTCTCTAGCCCACCTAACCATGTCCTGAGTCCATTCAGGAAGGTCTTATCCAGGACGCCCACGGTTTTACAGGGCATCTCCTTGATAACCCAGTTGGCCCAGTACAACCTTGTTTATGCCCATCATCCCAACCATTAACAGTGCCCCTTTTTACTCTTAAAAGTGTCCCAGTTTAGCCAATTATATGGTAACCCTATTGATGACCATATTCATGTTTACTTCCACCAAACAGTTCCATGAGGATGCATGCCCGGGCTCCCATGTTTAGGCTGCATCTCTTGTTCCTCCTTTCTTAATCCACTAACATCACCTGACATTTGTGTTTATTGCTCCATCTTCCTAAGATAATGAATTCAAATGATTGATAAAACTCTAGATTTTATTCCCTTATAAATGAACATGTAAACAAAGGGAAGGTTATTTTTTTAAATGTCCCTTGGGGAGCCCTCATCACGGGCTGTCTGGACTTGTGTAGGCCCTGCTATGATCTCTTCATCTCCAGTCTCTCCAGCTCCTTTACACTGTCTTGAGAGGGGCCTTCCTAACAGGAAGTTGGTCATGTAATTTGCCTTTCGTCTTTACAAGGGTAAGTGACCTTTCTGTCGCTTCAAGGATAAGTGCCAGATCTTTACATGACAGACAAGTCCCGTCCAGATCTGGCCTCAGCCTCTCTCCACAAGCACACTTGTCTCCTTTCCTCATGCACTCTCTGCTTTAACCCTGCACTGCTGGCTGTTGTGTAGACATCCTGTGCTCTCTCTTCTCTCCCTGCCTTTGCATCTGCTCTTCTCATTACCTCAAATGGCCTCTTCTGTCCTGACCCCTCCCTGCCTGGAAAACATCTCAGCTTAAGTCTTGGTTTCGAGGAGTTCATTGGTCCCCCTTCACACTTCACTTACGGAGCTTGTTCTTTACTGTGATTATTTGTATGCCTCCCTCCCTTTCCACCTCCTCCAAAAAATCACTTTTCATCGTTGTATATATTGTGCTCAGCAGTCTCTGGCCCACAAGTACTAAGTGTTTGTTGAATCAGTGAGTGAATGGGCTATTTTATGAGAGTTCTGTCTTAACTGGTCTCCTTTCTGTCACTCTCTTTTTCTGTATGTCTTCCAAATGCAGCAGTTGGTTTTCAGAACTGAGCTGATCATGGCACTTCCTACCCGAACATATCCTCGTGCCTCCAGAAAGGCCTCCAGGCTCCCTAGCACTCAGCCCTTCACGGCTGATGCTAGCTGTCTTCATCTCACCCCTAAGTCTGCCTGCTTCCTCATGCTGTTATTTCCCATTGTGATAGCCTCCATCTCCCCTGCCCTGCAAAACAGTGAGCACACCCACACCCCAAGTTGTTTCCAGCACGTGTGCCAGACCCTACCTGTGCATTTGCAGACTGCTTTCCCTCCCACTTCCTCTGCCCAGTGTCAGACCCTCAGCTCCCTGCCCTGACTAGGATCTTATCTCTAGCTCTTTGGACTTGAGGTTTCAACTTTTTCTCCCTGGCACTGGTACCTTGCTTCTCAGCTCTTAAAGGCCCCTGGCAGAGGTGGTTCGTTGTCCCTCAACATCTTTTCTACCCTCCTCTACAATAACGGACCTCTCAGAGTTCAGCTGGGCTCGTGACCACCCAAAATAAAGACTACATTCTCCAGCCTCCGTGGCAGGTGACCGTGGATACCTACCTGAGTTCTGGTGATTGGGACGTGAGTGGGAGCAGAAGTTGAAGCCTAAGCCACTGCTTTCTGAAGTCTCTGCTCTAGGGAATTCCCTGGTGGTCCAATGGTTAGGGCTCCACACTTTCACAGCTGAGGGCCCGGGTTCGATCCCTGGTCGGGGAACTTAGATCCCTCAGCTGTGCGGTGTGACCAAACATAATAATAAATTAAAAAATAAAGTCTCTGCTCTAGCACGTGTATCTGTATCATAGTTAACAGCACTTTGATTTAGACTCATTCATCTAGACCTCTTGCTCTGCATCACTTGGAACAGCCTGCCCGGTTTAGGTCCCCTGAGAATCCATTTCCAGAAGGAGCAACTAGCATCACAGCATTTGTTCTCTTCACTCGAAGCCCACCCTTCAAGGAGAGAGCTTAGATTCTTTCCTCTGCCTTTCCCACCTCCTCCCCCTCCCCTTAGTAAAACTTTCTCCTCACTTCAACAGCCCCCTCTTCTGGGCACATTTTCCCCGAGGCTCTTGACTATACTTTGCGTTTCTGCCGGAGAAGCAGAAACTGTTACCGTCTTCGTCGTCACAACCCTGGGCTCTAACACAGCGCCTGGCACAGAGGTGCTTAGTATCTCTTTCATAAAGTTGTGAGGATGTGTGAGCACTATATACTTGTGCTGTGTTGGAACGGTGCCTAGAGGTTAGTATGTGCTCCAGTAGTACTGTAGCTGCTGCTGTTCAGTGTCAGTTGGGTAAAGTTTTCATCTTCTTTGTGTTCCCCATGGAGCCCAGCATAGTGCTGTGGAACTCACAGCTGTGACCCTGTTTGGATACGCGTTATCCTGCTATCTTTCCAACATTTCTTGCTTCCTTATAGAGAAAGCTACTGCTTATGTTATTGCCTACTGACCTACCTGAGTGTAATAAAAATTATACACAACCCACTTTATAGGTCAGACTTAAAAGAATCTTGCAGATTTTGGTTGCATCTTTTATCATTTCTGTTTGTAATTTGAAGTACCATCACCTAGAATTATGATGTTTGCTGATGTGCTGTAATTCCTTACCACTTACCTGAATATTTGGGCTGTTCTCTAACTGGTGATGATTATGTTGATTATAACAAAAACAGCAGCTAATAAATATTGAGAACGTTTTACGTGCCAAGAATGTAAAAGCTTTTTACCCATCTTTTCATTTAAGTCATGTAACAGCCCTATGAAATATAGATATTTGAGACACATATATGGAAACTGAGCAGGAAAAGGTTAAATGATTTACCAAAATTCGTAGATAAAACCATTTATATTGGCAGGCTTAGATCTCCCCCACCCCCCGGTCTGTTTTGGCTCTTACCTGCTTTTGCTGCAAGTACTAACTTGTGTAATAAGTGTATTATTTTTATCTCTTATCATCTGGGAATTCATAAAGTTTAATGCTCAGATTGCATTCTACTTAAATCTTTCATTAGAGTTAATTTTATTAAATATCTTATACATTTACTGATTTTGTACAAATTAGTAATAATTGGACAAAAAATTTATGTATTTGACTTAGTTTTCAGTTCATTTCTTGGCTTAGTGATTTTTTTAAACCTGAACCCCAGACCAGTGAAAGCTAGATTACAATAGTTAGAGAAGATCCCTCCGACTTGAGCAGTAAGAAACCAACGTCCAAGTCAGTCCCTTTGCAGAAGACAGCTTTTCTTGATTCAAAGGTCCTCTGGCTCGGCGGCTCCATTGTGCAGGTACCAAGGCCTAGTTTCCCATCCCCCCAGCATCCAAAAAGATTCCCTATATTGGCTTTGTCCTCAAACCAGCACTGGCTTCCTGTTCAAATTTCACTTAACTGGTGGTCTCAGCTTACTCTTTGTTTTTCTTTCTGACCCTTAGGGATTTCCTGTATTTCCTTGTGAACTCATGATTTAAAATATATTTTGGGGCCAATATGAAGCAACTGGAACTCAAGTATACTCCTGGTGGGAGTAGAAATTGGTATAGCCACTTTTGAAAGCTCTTTGCAGTCTATACTAATACAGAACATGTGCATACCCCATGACCCAGAAGACCAAGTCTGTACATATACCCAACAAATATGTACATGTGTCCACCAAAGGACACGTACCAGAATGTCTATAGTAGAACCCAAATGTCCACCAACAAGAAAATAGATGAGTAAATTGTGGTATATCCATATGATAGAATACCACCCAGTAATTTTGAAAAAGAATGAATTGAATTATAACTGTTCCTAACACATGGATGAATTTTATAGACATTATGTTGAATGAAAAGTAGCCAAATATAAATGTGTATCTGTAATATGGTTCCATTAATATAAAATTCATAAATAGGCTAAGCCAGTCTCTGATCTTAGAAATCATAGTAGTAGCTACCTTTGGGGGGAGAAGGGGAGGGGCTATTGGTTGAAATGGAACATTAAGGAGGCTTCCAGAGTGCTCCTTACACAAGTATGTTCACTTTGTGATAATTCTTCAAGCTGCACACTTACTTGTGTGCTTTTCTGTATGGATATTATACATCAGTAAGAAAGACATGTTTTACAAAACAGAAAAAAAGTGTTTTACAGCACAATTAGAGAAAGCTGTTCAGACTGCGTAGTTTACTGTGTTGTCAGAAGTGGAAGTCAGCCCAGAGCCTCTGTGTGTGTGTGTGTGTGTGTGTGTGTGTGTGTGTGTGTGTGTGTGTAGTAGGGGAGCGAAGAGAAGGACAGTGCTTGTTTTGGTGGTTAGTTCCTTTTCATGGTTTCTGGTTTATTCAGTTTTGTGCTTACTGTGGTGGGAAATCAACAGACAAATCATGAAGTCGTAGAAGTTGAAATAGCAGAGCTCCTTGATAAATATCTGATGTAATATCCTGCCATGCAGTTCCTTATTTGAAAATGTTTGCATATAAATTGTCTACCACTTTGAATTGAAAAATTTTGGAAAACTACGACCTTTCGTTCATAGGTTAGTGATATTTTTTCAATGGAGATTTCCTGGAGCAACACAAGAAAAAACTGAAAAAGAGAGGGCACCTAACTTCAATATCTATTGAGAATGTTTTTCTAAAACTTCAGTCAACATGGTGTTTACACATATTTCTCAAATAAATAAAGTAAGACAGTGTAAGATCTCAAATATATATGTGCTTACAAGGACTCTGGGGCAGACGTTACAATTGGAGCCCAGCACTTGCATGACCAGGAAAGCAGTGCCTGATCTAGAAGATAGCAAGGTGCATCTGGTTGTAGCAGAAGTCTTTTTGCTTTATATTTCCAAATTATAGTAAAAGGATACTGTCTGCTGAAGTCTTTTTTCCTTAATTTCACTCTGCAAACTGAGTGATGAGTAAGCTAATTTTTTTCTCTTGAAACCTAAGAGGCTGTTCTGTGGAGCAGTGTTTTGATCCTGTGAATCACATGTAAATGAAGCTCTGTTTGCTTTTCATTTGGTGACAGTGTTTAGATTAATCTGTGTATTTGGGTTGCTGGGAAAGAAAGAAGCTTTCTGGCTGAGAATTCCTGATATGCTTGCTGCGGGCAACTGAATTTTCCCTTGGAGTTTTCGCTTGAGTTTATTCACTTGGATGTGAGGTAATGGAGTTCTTGTCTTTACAGAACTGCCTCCAAGTCTTGTGTAGGCATGAAGGGCTGGAGCCAGAAAAAAGAGATAAGTGTAATCGGACTGCACACGATGTCGCCACTGATGACTGCAAGCACCTGCTGGAGAATCTGAGTGAGTGCCCTTTGCAGCTGCATTGCTCATCCTGCATCCACACTGCTGGAGCCTCTGGGACTGTGGGAAAGATATTAACGCAACTACAGTTTTCTCACTCTCTTCTTAACCTTTGAACCCTAGCTGCTACAAAAACACTTACTTGGTTATAAATGGGGTAATTATATTTTTCCACATAGAATGGCTTTTTACAGAATTAGTTGTTATTGAGATAATGCTAGGTCTTCCTTGTATTTGACTGACCTTGGACAGCTTTTAAATAATTATTGCTCTTTTCTTCTGACTTAGATTGTCTTTCTAGAAATGAGACTAGGAGGCTATGAGAAATCATGGCCGGCTAGTGTGCTATTAGCTGATCATATGAATGTAGGCAGGCAGGTCAGTTATCTCTCAATGTCTGGTTGCCTACCTGTCTAGGAAGATAATTGATAATCTTTTGGGTCCCTTCCATCTTTAAGAGTATATACTTCTGGGGCTTTCCTGGTGGCGCAGTGGTTGAGAGCCCGCCTGCCAATGCAGGGGATACGGGTTCGTGCCCCGGTCCGGGAAGATCCCACGTGCCGCGGAGCGGCTGGGCCTGTGAGCCATGGCCGCTGAGCCTGCGCGTCCGGAGCCTGTGCTCCGCAATGGGAGAGGCCACAGCAGTGAGAGGCCCGCGTA